>NC_133579.1:1220000-1290000 GCF_964106895.1 Numenius arquata
GAGCAGCCAAGATCTATCCTGTTCTCCAGATACTCTTTGGAATTCAGTGGAAATGCACAGCATTCGGTGAAATACCCACACAGGCTGCAGGAGAAGAGTGAAATCCACCTCTTTTATTGGAAGTTAAATGTGGAACTGAGGGTTTCCAAAACTAAATGAGGAAAGCTTCATGAAACTAATGCTCCATTTCCAGACGTGAGAGATGTCAAATAGAAAATTTGCTAATCGTGAAGAAACATTCTAATCCTGCTAACTCTTTTAAGTGACTATCAAAGAGGAGAGACCTCTCTTTCTTTTGGAGGAATCAGAGGGCTAAAAATATAAAAATGAAACTGTTACCAATGGGCCAAAAGCAAACAGAGAACAGAATTTAGTGCCCTAATGATAGGGAAAGTAATTGCTGCTGAATCAAATTTCTCTCTTTATAAGATTTCAAAAACCACTAAGTACACATTACCCAGTGATGTGTGCATTCTTGGAAAAAGCTGCTGTGAATCTTCAAGGCAGCCCAGGCTTAAGTGATGTGCAAAGAACCTATGGTAATGATGATGGCATTAAAACGTTCAGAGAACCAGTATTAATAGCTAGAAGCAAGATGAAGCACTAGTTTTCTGCAAGGGATCACAGGCGAAAACACAAAGATAAGAAGAAAAGAGAATGTGATTTTTAAGAACAGTTGAAAACAGCAGGTGAACTCTTCTGTCTACAGTCACCAGGAAAACAGGAAGGGGCATGAAAAACAAAGACGAGCCAGAACTAAAATTCTGTGTGAAATAAAATTCCGTGTGAATTAAAATTCCATCAAATAACCCCATATTAGGAATTCTGCTGAGCAAACATATCGGTAAATTCGAGACCTTGCTCAGCATTTGATGCCCACATCAAATTACATTATTTAGAGACAGGTAACCCACAGGTGAGAGGGTTCTTCAGCATATTCTAGAACCACACGATCATTCTGACATTAAAAACCACTTGATTTAGAACAAGGTATCTGAATTTAAAGTGATTGGATCCTTTTGTTCAGAAATGAAGCTACCTTATTTTGACAAATCTACTAATCTTTGCAAATACAATTCCATTTTGAGCACTACATAAAGAAGATAAAATAAACTGTAGTTTGAATATTTCCATCTTTTGTGATTTAGAATAGAATCATAGAATCGTCCAGGTTGGAAGAGACCCTTGGGATCATCGAGTCCAACCATCTACCCTACACTACAAAGTTCTCCCCTACACCATATCCCCCAACACCACATCTAAACGTCTCTTAAACACATCCAGGGATGGTGACTCAACCCCCTCCCTGGGTAGCCTGTTCCAATGCCCGACCACTCTTTCTGTGAAAAATTCTTTCCTAATGTTCAGTCTAAACCTACCCTGTTGGAGCTTGAAGCCGTTCCCTCTCGTTCTGTCATTAATTACCTGTGCAAAGAGACCAGCACCAACCTCTCTACAGTGTCCTTTCAGGTAGTTGTAGAGAGTGATGAGGTCTCCCCTCAGTCTCCTCTTCCTCATACTAAACAGTCCCAGCTCCTTCAACCGCTCTTCATAGGATTTGTTTTCCAGGCCCTTCACCAGCTTCGTTGCCCTCCTCTGCACTCGCTCCAGCACCTCGATATCTCTCTTGGATTGAGGTGCCCAAAACTGGACACGATACTCCAGGTGTGGCCTCACCAGTGCTGAGTACAGGGGCACAATCACCTCCCTACTTCTGCTGGTCACGCTATTTCTAATCCAAGCCAGGATGCTGTTGGCTTTCGTGGCCACCTGGGCACACTGCCGGCTCACGTTCAGCCGCTTGTCCATTAGAACCCCCAGGTCTCTTTCTTCCAGGCAGCTTTCCAGCCACATTTCCCCAAGCCTGTAGCGCTGCTCGGGGTTATTGTGGCCCAAGTGCAGAACCCGGCACTTGCCCTTGTTGAAACTCATACCATTGATGTTGGCCCAATGATCCAATCTATCTAGGTCTCTCTGTAGAGCTTCCCTATCCTCCTGGGAATCAACACTCCTGCTTAACTTGGTGTCATCTGCGAACTTGCTGATGATACACCCTATGTCCTTGTCAAGATCAAATTTAGCTTATTTTCAAGGGCTTCATTTCAAACCTTCAGTAAAAGCAAATATTGCATTTTAAAAAGAACAGTATTTTGCAAAATTCTCGGGGTTTGTACCTTTTGGCAAACCCCTAAACAATAGTGGATGCAAGGACAGGAAAGTGAAATCCCTCCTAAACTTGCATGGACCAGTGAAACTCATTGGGCTGAATTCCCTGTCTGGCAGGAGTAAAGAGAAACACAAAAGAGGATCTTAAAAGTGATGTTTGCTATTATAGTTTCACTGGTTCCCTGTCTTAGCAAACAGCCAGCATATTCTTTAAAAGTGAGGATCTTACTAATGTTGACATTGTCCTTTAAACAAACACGTGGGACAGAAGGGATGGGCTTTACCAAAGGAAATAGTTACCAACTCTGTAATCATCAGCGAAAACAGGTAAATATTTGAATCTAAGGGATCCCAGTAAGACTTATTCTGAAGTGCATTTTGGGGACTGGGCCCCACCGAGACGAAATGACACGCCTGCAGTGGAATTCACCAGAAGTAGACTAGAAGTATAGGATAGTGAGTCATTGGGGAGCTGGCTTCAGAAAATCCTTCCCGCAAGGAATGATGCAGAGGAATTGTCCTGCTGGCTGAGAAGGCACGTGCTGCTCGAAGAACTGCAGCCAAAGAAAGCCCTGCTCGGGAGCCTGCTCCCAAAAAGATACTTCTCAAACAATTCTTAACATCAATACGAATGCGAACTATCAGACAAAGCAGGGTAGGGAAGAAAACAGAAATGGGTTAATTAGGTGCAGAAAATACTAGTGTTGAGCACATACTGTAGAACATCTGAGTATATTTCTGGGGTTTTTTATGATGAATGATTAAAATAATCTATTTTTTTCCCATTCACTATGACTGCTCCATTATATATCATTAGGGAATTGAGATTTATGCATGCAAGTATTTGCCAAGCAACGAAAAGGGGGTGTAGGGCCTATTTAGCATATGGCAGAAGAAAAAGTTAACAAGAAGATTCTACTGCTGGTTTACACAGTGGGCTTTGCCCACAACGGGCTAATTAACCTTAAAAAGATGCAAGATGAAAGGGGGTAAAAATCCATCTCAGTTGGCAGTGCACTGTGTATGCTCTGGTAGTAAAGATCTAAATTTATCTCAAAGAAGAAATATTTGGTGGAAATTAGAAAATCTGAAAATTGAATTAGTATGGACCAGTTTGCCTGCAATAATACCTTTTGTATTGTTAACAAAACAATTTACAGACTCTGAGGCTACACTGACACTAGCAAGTTAAACAGTACCAGGGAACATTTCCCCAAAACTGAAACTAAACCACCTCTAAAGTTGAACAGCAAAAAAGGCCACTGGCCCTGGTTTGGCCCAGGCCAACCAGCATCATGCTGAACAATTCCTGGGCACGACTGAGAGGCTGTCACGGGTCCACGGCCAGTCCCGAGACTCACTCTGCCTGGGAACTTCCTGGGTTTGAGAGTAAAAGGATATAACAGTATGTTCCCAAGCAAATTTCATTTAGTTGTACAGACAAAGCCTGAGTTTTCTGGAGCCCATTTAACCTGAAGATCAACCTAACCATATCTATTTACTGAAGCTATATGGAGAAACCATATCTATAATTTTAATGAAGAACGACCAGCCATTTTTTGACCTGGACGCTGAATGCCTTTAAGAAGGAAATACAGCAACTTTATACTTCCTTTATATGCACTCACTGCACCAATAACTGTTTGTCAAAAGCAAGAGGGCACTCAGCCAGGGACTCCATTGTGGAAAGCAAGCCATTCTGATCAGACGAAGAGAACAACAAGATGCTTTGACCACCACTTCGGGAAACAACAGCGTGATCACCATCAATCAAAGCAGAGGTAGGTAGCAGAGAGGACATTGCTACAGTCGTAGTACATCTAACAACACTGGTGATTAAGCTCCTACCTTACTTGGCAAACTGAGGTGCTTTCTCAATCAAGGTTTAGAGATCAACAGCAAGTGGAATTACTGGATAAAATGAGGGGAGGGGTCTTAACCAGCTCCCTAACTCGCTGTGCACGTTTGATATGAATGTGCAAAGTTAGAAGATGAATAGGAGAGCTTCAATCTGCAAGGCTGCACTCGCAATGAACTCTGACTCAAAATTGGAGCCCAATACGAGAAAATAAATTAGGTTCATTCTTAGAGGACTAAACAAATAATTCCACAGAAAATTTGATTCTCTAACTTCAGTGAAACTTATTGTAAGAGGAAGTGCTTTCCAATGTGAGCTAAAACCACAGTCAAACCAGTCAGTAACGCAGAGGTACATGTTCAGAACTGCCATTACAAATCACCTTCAACAAAAACCTTCTTACTTCAGCAGGCAGTTATTCAGAAATATAATAGAGGGTCTTGGGCAGGATTTTATTTTAAATATTTATTATGAATTAAACAACAGGGTGGGCTGGTCTAAGGGATGGACCAAATGCATAATGAACCGATCATGTGGGAATTACTCTTTTGTGCTTCATCAGATGCTACTTTAAATATTTGCATGCAAAAAATTTGCACTAAAAATTCTAAACCAAGTTTTGCTTAAAGGAGTTATCATTCAAAAAAAAAAAAGAAAGGCATAACAATGCTATTGTTACATTGCTTTTGTTACAGAAGCCTAATATGGCCTAAAAACATTTCTGTCAATTAGATTTCAACTAAAATTCTTTTTTTTTTTTTTGCAAAATCAGACATATCATCCAGGCTACAGCAGGGATCGAGAATTGCACTGAGAAGACTGCACAGAGCACCTTTTAGCTGCTCACACCAGCCTCACAAGCATGATACCAATGCATAATAGGCTGTGCTTTAGCAGGGGATGGTGACTAAGCGCGACGATCAAATGAATAAAATGAGAAAATCATCCCCTGATAGACTTACTGTTTGAACTTTGTGGAAATCCAGGTAAGGAGGATGGACCATTCATTCCAGGCAGAAGAACAGGAGGAAGGCCAGGGAGTCCCGGATAAGCTGCTGGCAAACTGATCCCATGAAGAGAACTGCTGTCCATCATGCCTGGCTGCTGCACTGTTAATCCTAGCACGTCAGTGGCCTTCTTTATGCGATCCAACTCTTGCTGTGCCATCAGCTGTCTAACCGTCGTAGGAGCTAGATAATCTTTCTCCCGATCTAGCTGACTTCCCACAGTTTCTCTCACTTTTGTAATATGTTGTTTGGAAAAGATATGATCTCTTATGGACAAACGGGCAGAATATTTCACGCCACACAGAGAACATTCCGGCTTTGTGCCATCAGGTCCAGTCTGATTTATCATGAATGGCTTCCCTATGTTAATTTTGAATTTCTTTTCTTTAGCCCGGGCATTCTGAAACCAGACCTGGACCACACGTTTGGGCAGGCCAATCTCATTCCCTAGCATTTCGCATTCCTGCATTGTTGGAGTCCGGTAGTCACTAAAGCAAGCCTTGAGGACTTTAAGCTGAAGGTTACTCATTTGTGTTCGGAAACGTTTGTGGCCTGGCCGATCGCT
This sequence comes from Numenius arquata, assembly GCF_964106895.1. Classification (NCBI taxonomy): domain Eukaryota; kingdom Metazoa; phylum Chordata; class Aves; order Charadriiformes; family Scolopacidae; genus Numenius; species Numenius arquata. The sequence goes on from NC_133579.1 coordinate 1,225,597, forward strand.
GTTTTTGGATTTAAAGGGATTACTAGCTCCAAATGGGTTAGGTGAACTTGGATCAGCTATGCTTGAAGTTTCACTGCGGTCGGCGTTATCATCAGGGTCATCAGTAATGTAGTAACTTTGGTCGTGGTCACCATCCTTTTCACTGAAATGGATTGAGGGGCTGGTTAGGGAAAAGATAAATTTATCATCGGTATTCTCATTTGTAGGTGTAGTTGCAGCTTTTGGTAGCGTGTCGTTCACAAGTGGTTTTGGTTCTTTGGGAGGTGACGCAGGTTTCGCATCCCCTGAACTGCCAGTCGTGCTTTCCATCTCATTGTTCCCCTCATCCCCTGTTGTGGCATCACTAATTGCTGTATTAATGGATGAAGTCTCATCAAAGTCAGTCTTGTTTTGATCGTATCCAGAGTCAGCAGGAGGGGCATTCAAATTTTCTATGTCTTCACTAGACTCTGCTTTAAAAGAAGAAGGACTTAAGAGGTTCTTCGGCGACATTTCTGCAGTTTTGCTAACAGGGGTTGATACAGTGGAGGCTAATTCATTTTCACTTGATAATTCAGTTTTTGCTAATGACAGTGATGGGTAATCAAAAAATATGTACTTTTGTGGACTTTCACCTCCATCTTCAGTTGATATCAAAGGACTTGGAGGCAAACTATAACCAGCCTGTTTCCCTTCATTCCAATGTCGAGAGCGAATATGACTCTCTAAAGCTGATTTTGCTTTAAACAGAGCTCGACAAAAAGGACACCTTTTATGGGACTGGGCTGGACCAACTGCACGGAATTGTCCCTTCCTTTCTCGGGCCCTTGTGTTCTGAAACCAGACTTGTACGACTCTCTTTTTCAGTCCCACTTCACGTGCAATGTGGTCTAGCATCTTTCTAGTGGGGTTGGAGTCTAGTAGGTACTTTTCATAGAGTATTTCCAGCTGCTCTGGAGTAATTGTAGTTCTTAAACGTTTATCACGATGTTGATCTTCTCCACTGTTTCCTCCCTCTTTCTCACTACAGTTATTGTCTTCTTTATCATCTAGTTTTCGTTTCAGGGAACCAGAAACTGTCGCAGGGTGTGCCGTATGTGATGAGCCAGTTTGTGGCGGCATCTGAGTAAGAGAACTATTAAGCAACTGTCCAGTCATCAAAGGATTATTGGGGTCAAATATCATGTAGGGCATATCCATTGGTCTTTCTAAAAACTGGGAGTGAAGAAATTGGTTTTGGGCTGCTAGGAAATGCATGTGCTGGTGCTCTTGCCAAAGTTCTAGAGTTGGAAAGGCAACTGTACACTGATCGCATTGGTACTGTAATAACTGAGGAGGTAGACTGTTCTGTAGAGAAGTCATTGACATTGGTAAAGGACTGGAAGGAACAGGCGTGGTTTGTGATGCAGAAGGAGGTCTCCCTACTATCTGTGATTGTTTTTGTTGCTGTGGTTGAGAAGCTGAGGGCTGAGCATCGGAAGAGGTTACTGGAGTAGACGGTACTGGTTTGGCGCTTTGGGAAGTTGTATCGGTTTGCTTAGAGATGGTTTCATTTTGTTTTGGTTTTTCTGTGGACTCTGGTTTAGGAGAAGCCTTCTCAGGTTCTGGTTTGGGTGATGGAACCAAAGGAGTACTTGAACCAGAGCCAGAGCTTGCTGCTGTGACTGCCAGGCTTTTTGATGAGTCATTTTGGCCAGAAACTGTGCAGTTCTTGTACACTGTTTGATCAGAGGCATCCATAGAATCTTCAGTTTGGCTCTCGTCTTGGGCATCGTCATCTTCGTCTTTGTAACACTGCTTTTTCTGGTGGGTAATCAAATCAAAGATCCTGGGAAACACCACACTGCACTTTTTGCACTGGTATTGCATGTTACTAGTTCGAATGTAACGCTCATTCGTCAGTTCCCTTTTCTCATTGTCTTTAGTTTCAGCTTGATTTTCGTAACTTTTTCGAGCTTTTTGTCGTGCATTTTGGAACCATACAACAATAACTCGAGTAGGTAGGTTAAGTACAGTTGAAAGCTGTTCAATTTCATCATCCTTTGGATACGCATTTGTGTCAAAGAAGTCTTGGAGGACACGAAGCTGGTAGTCAGTAAACCGAGTCCTAGATGATCTCTTGCTGAAAGATGCATCAGACTTGTAAGGTTCTACAGCTGAAGGTTGAGGATCTATTCTGATATCTTCTAATACTGTTATGGGAGGGTTGCTGAAGTTATATGGAGAATCTTTATTTCTCTGCCGTTCTTTAAACAGTGTATTACGAAACCAGTGCTTGATAACTTTCTGAGAAAGACCAGATTTCTCAGCCATTTCTTGGATCTGCTCTTCACTTGGGGAATTGTTAATATCAAAATAAGCCCGCAAGATTTTTAACTGGTCATCTGTGATTCTCGTACGTGGACGCTTGAACTGAGAGTGCCGCAGGAAATTGGGATCTAACCCCAGCTGCTGCTGGCAAAGCTGGGTAAGATCTGCAGATAAAGTATCCATTGGTGGCAACTGGAGGGCAAGCTGAGGAGGTAACGCGGGATGCTGCACTGGCTGCATCATAATTGGAGGGAAAAGCGGGAGATCAAGGGAAACGGGAAGCTGGACCTGAGGTGGGGCTGATGGTGGTGGTGGAGGAGGAGGGGGTGGTGGTGGTGGAGGAGGCGGCGGTGGTGGTGTGGGTGGTGGAGCTTGCAAAGGTGTGGGAGTTGGGTTTGGAATTTTTCCAGCCCCAGCTGAAGAAGGCTGAGAAGGAGTTGGAGGAGGAGGAGGTGGAGGTGGCGGAGGAGGCGGTGGTGGAGGTGGTGGTGTTTCTGGAGAAGAGGGAGAAATGGGATAAAGCTTGTCATATGCCTCCCTGTACTGTCGGGCAAATTTTTCTAAAGCTCCATATGGAAAAAACTGTCCATGCACATGTTCTTGATGACTCTTCAGAATAAGAATGTTGGAAAAGAGCTTACTGCAGGTTCCACATTCCAGTTTGTCTGTGTTTTCACCTTCACCAGTCTTGCTTTTTTTCTGCACTTTTTGTCTGTTCTCATTGTATTGGATAACTAACTCAAACCCAAAGTTCTCCAGCAAAGCCTTGGCTGCATTCCCCCTTGCTCCAGAAGCTATTCTGGGTGGTGGAATGGCTGGTTCGGAAGATTTTGGCTTCTTTATATCTTTGTTTTCTTTTAGTCCTTCATTCTCATTAGTAAACTCTTGCTTTGGCTTCTCTTGTTTCTCAGAAACTTCCTCTGACTCTTTATACGATGGCATATCCTTTATCAGCTGGCAGTCTGGACTTACCAAGGTGTTTTGCTCTGCTTTCATCAGCTTGCTACTTTGCTGCTGCTGTTTTTGGGACTGAAGTTGAGGTTGGGTGGATTGATACTGTTGTGCTTGTTGCTGCAGTATCTGGAGCTGGGTTTGGCCGACATGGTGCTGAGTTTGTATCTGCTGCTTCAGATCTTCTAGCAGTGATCCTGTCATGCCAGCCATCCCAGGCATGCCAAACGTGGCAGAACCCGGCAAGCCCAGATCTGGACTTAAGCTAAATTCCGTCCCAGGTATATAGAATGGGAAAAGGAACTGAGGCTGTTGAAATTGCAGCAATGCTTCTGGCGTCATTGGAAAGTGAGGCAAAAAAGCTGGGTTTAGGAACTGGGGCTGAAAGAATGCAGCTTGTTGTTGCAGCTCATGCTGTAGTTGCATTTGAAGTTGTGCTGGTGACTGGGGTGGGTGATGCGTAGGCTGAGCAGAAATTAATTCAGAAGCTTGCTTTTTATTTAATTCTTTGGCATCTAAATGTGTTTCTTTGCTGTTAACTGCTGGTAAGCTCAGAGATTCTAGCATTCCTTGGCCGGGGCTATTAACGTTCCCTGCTACGCTATTTCCGCTATTGATATTACCACTTGGTTCTAATTTTGCAGCCCTTGCCTTCGTCTGATGAAGCACAGATCTCATATGGATTTCCAATGTAGAACTTTGGCTATAGGCAACATTACAAATGCTGCACTTGTAGGGTTTGTTGTCAGTGCTGCTGTTGGTTTCTTGAGGGACAGGACTTGACGCTTCCTGCAAAACCTTTTTGAGTTTATGTAGATGGGACACTGAGTTATAGTGGACCAAGAGAATGTTCTTTTGGGTGAAAGACTCTTTACACACTGTACACTTATATGGGCGAGATGGATCTAGAAATTTTTCCATAGTAAAATTTGGCCCTTTTCTAAAAGGTAAGGTCCGCTTTGGTTCTGAGCCCATATCATCTGGAATAGAGCTACTATCGCTTCCAACAGGACTTGCTTTACCTTCCTGGTCCATCTCATAATCTCTTTCTATTTCCTGCTCTAGTGCATGGTCATCTTGTGCCACACTTTCGCTTTCTGCCCAGAGTTCCCCGTTGACAGGTAAAGACGCACACAGCTGCTGAAGTTCAGCTTCATTGAGTTCAGGGTGTCCTGCTTCCAAGTGTTTTTTTAAAGCCTGGAATGTACGGAAGCTACGTTGGCAAAGGCTACACATGGTAGCTGCCCGAATAGCGTGGTACTGGGAATGTATCTGAAGCTTCTGCATAGTCTTAAAAGCCAAGCTACAATGGTTACAGCGGTACTTATAGACGTGGCGGTCAGAAACAGAGAGCTGTTGCTTCTTCTGCTGTTCGTTCAGCTGATCCGTCACCGAGTCAGTGGTCTTCGTATCTTTACCGCTGCTCTTATTCCAATCTGTCGTTTCAGTAGATTCCTTCGGTGGCTTCTGTTCCTCGGTCTTAATTTCCACTCCAGTTTTTGATTCATCGATCCCAGGGGTACTTTTCTCATCCACAGGACTTTCACCTAGTTAAAGAAAGTGAAGTGTCTTTTACACAAGCAAAAGAGAATAGCACACAGTATTAATGTGTTTTTTTCTCATCAGAAATCAAGAGAGGCATGTGGTACGCCATGTGTTGGCCTGGTGAAGTACAGCAACCCATCCTTGCCCCAGAGAATAAAGCAGACAGGGCCAATATGGGGTTAAAAATAAGTAATAAAATCCAAACACGATGATCAGAATGGCAGCGGCAGTTGGGAAGGAGGGATTAGAAATGGGGTCAGCAGGTAGGACAGGTGACTAGAAAGGAGGAAAGTGGTCTGAGGAGAGAGAGAGGAGCACGCTGTGAGAGGCAGCAAAACAGCTTCCCAGCTTGTGTCCAGGATGAGGAACCTGCTGTGGGAAAGGCAGGCAGGACCATTTGTCTAACATTCCCCATCGATGTTGATGAAAGTGCCACTCTCTTTTAGGTCTGTGTCTTGTTTGCTGGTTAAACAAGGAGATTCTTACCTTCAAAGTGGCCGGGCCACTGCCACAGGCAACACATACGTGGCACAAATGTGCATCCTGGAAGCCCTGCAGGGGTGCAGTCAGCCAGACTCAGGCCCTTGCCATTTTTCTCTTTCTAGCTCTGTGGCTATATGCAAGCCAAAGCAGGATTACAGAACCACAGAATGATATGGGGTTAGAAGGCGCCTCTGGAGATCATGCAGTCCAACTCCCTGCCACAGCAGGGTCACCCAGAGCAGGTCCCACAGGAACGTGTCCTGGTGGGTTTGAATGTCTCCAGAGAAGGAGACTCCACCACCTCTCTGGGCAACCTGTTCCAGGGCTCTGCCACCCTCACAGCAAAGAAGTTCCTCCTCATGTTCAGATGGAACTCCCTCTGTTCCAGTTTGTGCCCGTTTCCTCTTGTCCTGTCCCTGGGCACCACTGAAAAAAGACTGGCCCCATCCTCCTGACACCCACCCTTGAAGTATTTATAGGCGTTGATCGGATTCACTTTACTGAGACAGAAAAAAGTGGCTCCTAAATATCTAAACTGCCCATACCTAGCTTTTACATGTCTGGGCTTTTTCTCGCATACCTGGATATTTACCAGATCCCTCAGCTGTAACAGTCGCAGGTGTGTCACGTTCAGATTTCTCTGAAGCAGCTGCTGGCAATAGCATACTATTGGGCATCATGACATCTGGTACAGGAACCTTTGAAAACCAAAATCACAATATTATTACAGGAAAAGTTTCACTTTTTTAACACTATACAAGAGTATGAAATTATAATTCAAAAGATCCACCGTATCTGGATCAAAAACTGCCAGGACTAAACCAAAATCTTGGTTCAGTCCTTGATAGTGGTTTCTGACAGACCACAAATCCATAGCATCGGGTGTCCAAAAAATCACAAGCTCCAATCAGCTCCAAAAAATTCACAAGCAGGTGACGCTAGAGAAGTGCATGCTGCCAATGTTTCATTGGTCTCAATCGCACCACAAAGAAGATTTTGCTGGCTATGTCAGGCTGGTTCGGTTTATCTGGGACTTCTCCTCCGACATCCTCCAAAGACGGAGATCATGTTGAAATACGGTCACCAGGCAGTTCTTGACTAAGAGTATTTCCACTTTGCTTCACCTGTATTGTTTTTTAAACAAATGCCAGACCTTCCATAATCTTTGAAAGAAAATTATGAGTTTATTTCCATAGAGAAATAGCAAGTTTTTTTCCATTTAAAATAAGATTTTTCTCTTTCTTGTCTTCAAATGCTTATGTATCTTCTTCAGACCACTTTACCTGTTGTGTTATGCTTTTGAATTATTGACAGAAATCTTTGAAGGACGTACTGTTATGGATGTCTGATAGTACTCCATTTAGCTCACATGAAGCTCAACACGATGTTTTCCTTTGGCTTAGCTCCATAAAACATCCTCGTATCTGAAATATAGGATTTTTCTAGGGGTTCAGACAAAGACTCAGCAGGACTGGGTTCAAACTCCTCCCCTGCTGGATTCTGTCTAAATGACTCTGGGTAAATCAGTTCAGACGGCAGCTCCCCATCTCTAACGTAAGGATAGGATTTCCTTACTTCATAGAGGGGTAACGAGAACACCCATAGGAGAGATTTCTGAGTGGTAAATTACTATAATAATGGAAGTTACATACAATACTAGGTATGAGTAGAAATACCCTTTGCTCCTTTTTAACAGTTTAACAAATTATTTTAAACCTTTATTAGGATACATAGGAATGATATATATATTTATGTAGGTATGTATTTATACCAGTTGCCTATTGGAAAAAATATTCTCAACATATTTTTAAAAGCCCTTGGCTTAGTATATTTGTAATTTAAACATGGCATTAACAGCATCCTCTCAGAGGACCAGGGACTTTGGCTTTGTTTGGTAGGGAAGAACTTCTTTTAGAAAAAGATGCAGGTAACTGTAAATGTCCCAGAGAAGAAAAATTTGCTATAAATGTCATTTATTTTGTCATCAGAGAGTTCAGATATCAACAGAGTATATTAGTGGTAGCAACTAGGTCAATTTAGATGATACAGATTATGTTTTGTACTCTTTTTCTGTCAAACAAGGGGTTTTTTCTCCCTCTCAAAAACAGTGAGACAAATCCCCAGTATGAGGAGAGGAAAGAGGGGAAGGGAAGGGAAGGGAAGGGAAGGGAAGGGAAGGGAAGGGAAGGGAAGGGAAGGGAAGGGAAGGGAAGGGAAGGGAAGGGAAGGGAAGGGAAGGCAAGGCAAGGCAAGGCAAGGCAAGGCAAGGCAAGGCAAGGCAAGGCAAGGAAAGGCAAGGAAAGGAAAGGAAAGGAAAGGAAAGGAAAGGAAAGGAAAGGAAAGGAAAGGAAAGGAAAGGAAAGGAAAGGAAAGGAAAGGAAAGGAAAGGAAAGGAAAGGAAAGGAAAGGAAAGGAAAGGAAAGGAAAGGAAAGGAAAGGAAAGGAAAGGAAAGGAAAGGAAAGGAAAGGAAGAGAATTGTGGGTTCTCAGTTCTGTATTTGCTCATCAGCACTATGCACAAGGACCCTTAGGCCTTCAGTCAAGAGCCCTTTCAATTCTTTCTTACTTTTTTGCCACTTTACTTGGGAAGGAGGTGGTAGACCTACAACCACAGCTGTATAAATGAAGGAGGAGTCTATGAATACAGAAATAAATCCTTAAGGAGGTGGGTCCTTGAGATTTCCAAGTATATTTCCTTCTAAAAAGGCAAGACAACCAGAATCAGAGTGTCTGAGGAGGTCTGTTTTCTAACTGAATATATAATGTAATAATAGACTTGACTCTGAATTTACTGACATTGTTTTGAACGGTGCCGAGTCAATATTTTTCACATAAATTTATTATTTTGACATGGTTTGTGCAATTTTGCAGTGAAGAACAGGATTTTCCTGGCGAGTTTGGAACGGGATTTGTCCTCCAAATAGAGTTTGCTGGTTATATCATTTATCCCAGTCATGGAGAAGCCAGTTCAAGTTCCCGCCTGATCCAGTGTAAGTGCCTGAAATCAGGTATTCCATATCCCAAAGAACTGACCTAACTGGATTGCTACCTATTCATGGACTTGCCTTGCTGTTTCATACTCGCATTCTAGTCACAGAAAAAAATCCCTAAAGGGTCTTTTATGCAGGGGCAAAAAGTAAGAAACAGGACATTCTGTGCAATAAGATAATTGTGTTCTCCAACTAGCACCACTATTGATATTTTACAGTGAATTCCACGTGTTATGATGCAAGTATAGCCAGGCTATACACGGGAATTCTTTTACGTGTGGGAACTCCATTCTACAGGGAACTCCTGTTATTTTACAAAAAGGAGTCACAATCCCTCGGAGACCTGGGTATTATTAGACCCAATTTCCAGGTGTGCCCTTAGAGACAGGAACAGGCTTGATTTTTCCAAGCTTAACGTCAATGAGGAACTGCGGGTTTTCAGCATCTTTGAAACCCACCCACCTTCAGTCATTTTTTCCCAAGGGATGTCAGTCACTGGATAAGCTAGCAAGAGAATCAAGGAGTCCTGACCCACGCCCCTCCTCAGGCTACCAGAATGCTCTATCACAGCAAACACATGGCTCTGTGTACGCTCTGAGTACGTTTCCATTGTGTGTGCCGTGGGTCACAGAATCACAGAATGATATGGGGTTGGCAGGGACCTCTGGAGATCATCCAGTCCAACCCCCTGCCAGAGCAGGGTCACCCAGAGCAGGTCCCACAGGAACGTGTCCTGGTGGGTTTGAATGTCTCCAGAGAAGGAGACTCCACCACCTCTCTGGGCAGCCTCTTCCAGGGCTCTGCCACCCTCACAGGAAAGAAGTTCCTCCCCATGTTTAGATGGAACTTCTTATGTTCAAGAAGTTCCATCTAAACACGAGGAGGAACTTCTTGGGGTCTTGGGAACACTTACTGTCATAAGCAGCTTCTCCACGCAGTCCGGGGACACGCTGTGCAAATGGGTCAGATGAAGCTGGAGATGCATTTTGTTGCTGAGGACGTCCTGGCAGAGGGGGCAGCAGATGACAGGCTGCATGGAGTGCTGCGACAGGACATGCATCTGGATGCGATTTGGGTCCCTGCTGTTGTAGTTACAATAAGGACATTGGTAGAACTAAAAAAAAAAAAATCAAATGAAGACACAGGCTATTAGTCAGCGTTCTGTTTACAACTCACTGATACTGCTGTTTTAACAGCATATCGTCTCTGTTTCAATCTTGAGTTATTTGAAAGAGTTCTAGAATACAGTTAAATCATTTACATTGTCTTTTACCTGCTCATGACAAAATTTATTGTCCTCTGGAGGCTTTGATTTTTTAGCTGCACCATCCTCTTCCTTTGCCAGAAGAAGCTGTTGTGCCCCTACCACAGTGTTCACTTTTGGTTCCTTCTCTGGTGTGACTATTCCTGTTCCGAAAACATAATTTTTAAGAACATATTTTAAAGTTTAAAATACCTGGTTTACAAAGAGGCTGTGACTCCAAAGGTCTGTATTGTCTTTGAGGGTAATTTATTTTTTTTCTGAGAAAAAGTATAGTCAAATAAAATAACTCTGGTAAACACAAAGTGAAAATGCACTTTTATGCTTGATGGAGACTCTATAAATACATTTAAAAATGGACTCCTCTCTACTGTTTGGATAACCTTAGGTTGCCTTTAAAGATTAATCAATAATGTTCTTCCTTTAGCAGCTCAGTATGAATTTGTGTATTACATTAAAACGAATCAGCTTTTGCTTAAAAATCCTGTTTTCCGAAATAATTAATTTGCTGCTGTTTAATTACCCTCTCCCTTTTCTAAACTGTCTGAGCAATATGATTATTGTGCTGTTTTGATAACTCCTGCCTGGTTACAGTTCCAAAGCTAAATATAGTGAGGCTTTAAAAGAAATACTTTGGAGAATAGGATTTCAGAGCTAACTTAATATTAATTATATACAAAGATCAGTCATTTGGGATTGCCTTAGATGTTTACACTGTGAATTTTTATAGTCTGGCATTTGTGATCAAAACCAGAATATAATTGTTTTCTATAGATAGTTCTACTACTGAGCATTAAATACTATATTTAATATTATGCCTGAACTAGCTGTGTAATGTGGCCCAGTCTTGCACACATCAAAGAAAAGAGTGCAATTCTAATTTCCCAGTCCATCAGAAAATTCTTTCCAGCGTCAATTTGCCAGATAATCTCTTCTGCTAGGCTGGATATTACAGGAGCATTGGGTAGGCATGTCACATACATCTCACGACAAACACAAAACCTCATTTACCAACCATTCCAATCTCATCATAGTGCGGCATCATCTGACCTTTTTTCTGCTGTTTATTATGAGTATTTCTAATTTTAACTTTCAATTTTCACCATCTTCCAGTCAATTTGCAACTAAATTATTTCCAGGGTGAGGACACTATCACTGGACACTGGGTGCAAATACATCTTGAAATGCAATGAAGCTAAACCATTGATTGCTATCAGACCCAACGTAAATATATAGTCCAGGGGTAATCTGATTGTATGCTGTGCATGAAGATTTATCTTGATTTTTTTCAATCCACATAAGGTTCATATAAATGAACAAATTGCACCTCATTGCACAATAACCTAGGATTAATTTAAAAATAAGGTCATGGATGTTTTGGCAACAAAGTAAACATGAACAAAGAATATACTTGTATTTTTCTGCAGACAAATCCACGAACTTTTTGTTGTTATTATTTTAAGATAGACTTTGTGCGATATTTGATATTAAAAGAGCAACATTAAAGAGAAGTAAAATCAGGGAACAGTTTTCAAGGTAAATACCAAACCCTCATGGTACAACAGTAAACAACTGAAAACTGAACCATACAGGGACACTTTCCGAAGGGCTTTTTTTTAAAAAAAACATAAACATATTTTACAACTTATACACCAATGGGGATTTCCCCACGCATTGTCTTTCATTCCTAAATTGCTAATTATTTCTTTTTGGTGTAACTTAGACCAGTAATTTTGCCATGCTCTTGCTCAAATTAAACTTTATTCCTGCCGTATTTCCCTACTTTTAATGACCAATTTGTCAACATGGGTTTAATATCTGAAAAGCCGCTTACTGGAGCCCCGGTGAGTTTTTACGCCCTCGGGAACTGGGGCTGGGGGCCTCAGTGAGCCCTGAGCCCACGACCTGAAGAGCTATTGATGCCTAAAGGCAAAATCTGCATCTTGCAACCGCGCAAGGTACCGTTTGATTGCTCACTTTGGTGTGTGATAACATAGTATTCTCCGGCCTACCTGTATTTACTTGGCAATACACCATTATTATTTAAATGTCGGTACGGTGAGAATTATGGGAAGTAAACAAGTGACACACTGTATTAACAGAGAAAGGTTGCTTCTCGGGTGTCAGAAGTATAGGTTCAAATTATTAACCTCTCCTCATTTCCAACTGTCAAAAACGTCTAACAGTGGACTACTGCTTCTTACCTTCACCACAAGTCACCTTTAGAATGTCCCTTTTTACAGACAAATGGGCCAGAACCTCAGCTCGTGCAGACACTGTTAGACAAGAAGCTGAATTTAAAAAACAAAATATAACAACTCTGCCTTCTCTCCCCCTCGTCAGGCTGGATTGCTCTCAACAGGTTCTTAAAGAAATGAGGATCCCAATTCTGCTCCAAAATCCACTTGTGAAAATGCATTTGGGGGTGTTTTGGTAGCGGGGTGTAACTGCTGGTGGAATTCAGCCTGGAGTGCCCGGGCACACACGAGGTTAATGTCACACATCATCTCCCACCACGGGATGGAATAACTTAATTACTTCAAAGGGCCTATAATAATCACGAAACACATAGTTCTTGCTTCTATAAAAATAAGGGGGGTTTTTTGGTTAAATTTTCTTTTGCGGTTAATATAATAAAACCATAGAGTTATAAAACTGTGCTGGGGTCAATAAATGCATAACAAAGCACAGCTTTTTACTGTGATTACCACAGTATTTATACAAACTGTCGAAATTTACAGAGGCTTTGTTGGTTTTTGTTGTCGTTGTTGTTGTTGTTGTTGCTCTGGATTCATTCAACCTCAAAGCCCCGTTACTTCTTAAACCATCAAAGTCACAGGCCTGTAGTAACATAACCAAGGCCGTGATTTATGGTGAGTTTTGCCAAAGTAAAGCAAAAAAGGGGGGTTGATTCTTTGCTCTGGCGTGGGGACGCCCGTATAACGTGCCAAAGCCAAAGGAGACCGGCCCCGTCCAGCCCCTAGAGCTCAGAGCCTCCTCCCACCCCATCAGCTTTCTGCCTTCCCTGTTGAGCTCGCTTTTAGGGAGCTTCCTGTAGGGAAGTTACGGTCTCATAAGAAGGGTATAGGAGGAGGAGGGAGAGAAGAGAGACAATATTCCAGTCCCGAGCACGCCGTGTGGCGCTGCTCGCTGCTAGATGTCCCTCCGGCGTGCTCTCCTTACTGGGCAGTTGCCAAAAAAGACTAAATCCTGTCGTCATCCACGTTTTAAACAACACTTTCAATTCTTGAGACACGTTATTTCTTGTGTTCTTTCTTTACTTGTGAAACACAACTGTAATTCATTTTATAACGTAAAATACGCAACATTATTTTAGGTGAATAATGTCATTTCAATACATTTACCTCAAAAACTAAGTTTAATTATAAATAAGTGTCATGAAATAGAGTAGTCAATGATTGCCTGTCAGTTACAGAATTATTTGACTTGTGTAAGATTGCTAATATAAAAATGACATAATTCACTGCAATTCAGATGCCACCACCTTCGTAATGTTTTTGAAACTCCAAAATAAATAAAAAACCCCACGTTTATGTGACTAAGAAGAAGGAGAAAGTTATTAAAATACGTATACTAGTGAAAAACAAATCCTGGAAAAGCCATGATTGAAATACTACTTTCTTACTTATGAATCTATGTATTTGATAAAGATTGCATAATTTAAGACTTTTGACACATCAGATGATGTTATTCAGCCTCAAAATAATTCTAAAATTATAATTACTGGTAGAGTATTCTTTCTAATTAGAGTAGAATGAAAGGATAATTTTCATTGCAATAATGAAGGTTAATTTCCATCCTTCCTCATGTTTACTACCTTATTAAAAAGTGCTCCCCTTAGCCATGGCAGAGACATATTACATTTTCAATGCAAATGTATTAATCTGGATAAATTCCATATTAATTCTTGCACTGCATAGAGCTGTAATTTGGATTATAATTAATCTAAAGTGGCACTAGATTTAAATGACAATATAAATGAGGCATTAGTAGGCTTTCCTGTTCTGAATGAATATTCAACAAATATAACTTGCATATTGCCAAGTCTCATTTTGAAAGCTCCACTCCTCGAGATAAGGTAAGCAATACAGCACAACAGCTTACACAAACACGCTGCCACTAAATACATGTTAATCCTTTCTCCTCTAATAGATTCCATGCTAAAGAGGGGTCACACCACTTTCCTGTCTAACTTGTTAGTATTGTGATTAATTTATTGGTTTTCCTGAGATTTCTTTGGCAAGAGTTGCAACACTCAATTCATGAGAAAGCCCAAATTAACATTCAATTATACATAAGCAGTTATGCAGTCATTAGAAATACTTGTCAGCTGAGTGAAAATTAAGATGATGGTCTGAACGTTACATATGCAGAATTAATTTAGATTAGGAAAATAAAAGTTTCTGAAAGATTTAGGATTTTACAGCGCGAACTGTTTCCTGCGAAGCACAAAGGCAATCATGTATTTCAGCCCTTGTTTTCATATGAATCTTACTGCAAAGTTATTTGTGTAATTGCTGGCACGGGAATGCAGAACAATTATGCTGGTTTTTTGTAGTGCACCCAGTAGGCATCTGGATATAGGTTTGTCCTAATTAAACTTGGCCCTTATGAGCAGCTAATCCTGATGGAATTTTGAGAATTCCCCTTCAGTATTTTTTCTAGATTCCATCTTTTTTTTTTTTTTTTTTTCCTTGGCTGGAGCTTTAATACCGTATTCTTTCTTGAGCAACTATAAATGGTCCTGCCCCAGAAAAAGAGAGGGCTGCTGAGCTCCCTGGAGTGGCTCAGAGTGTCCCCTGGGCAGAGCGCATGGTGGGAAACGCAGGTGGCTGTCACATCTCTCCTGGGGGGGGGTCCAGGACAGCCCCTGAAGACCTATGTCCACCTGGGAACGTGGCTTCATTGCACTGAAGACACCTATCCAGCCAAGCGGGATATATATATACATACATGTATATATTTTAAACCACAACACAGTTTCTTGCTCGACATCACACTTGTCATCATCGGCCTTTCTTCATGTCTCTCGATCTCAAACAATAAAGCCACTGAAGAGGAGCTGAGGCCCTGAAGTGTGATGGGTACTGACCTTAGCACATCAACAAGCAAACCTGAAGGAAGCTTTAATCTTTAAGTCAGTCTTATAAATTGATTCGGCATAGAAAGGGCACCTATGATATTTTGGGGGGGGGATAAATCCAAAAAGGTTTAATATGTAAAGAGCAAATTACAGTATGGGAGAACTTGGGTGTAAAGAAACTCCTGTGTAAAATGATTTCTCCCCTACAACTATATGTCTTTATGGGGCATACAACCTCCTTTGTATGCTGCTGTCATTGGCGTACGAGGAAAAGATATATGACTACCTGAAACTAATAGGCTTCAACCTGTTTCAGCACTTCTTCTGCTTCAGTGAATCCAACATAATGTAACTAGGTATAGCGTGAGGCAAAAGTAGCCAATGTAATATTCATCGTGACCATAGATTTCCATCTCATACATAAAAAGCATGGATGAAGTCACATATTTGCCAAATCAAACACAGAAAAAGCCTTGGGTATCTACACCAGATGCTGGCCCTGGGTTTGTTTGTGCACAAGTAAATGTCATGACATAGGGGTTTTGTTTTCAAAGACAGTAGCTTTCATTACTGGGCTTTGTCTATTCCAGGAGATCAAAATTACCCAACCCATAATCCGTTTTCAATGATATTTCCTCTTTCTTAGGCTGAATCATCTGTAAACTTTTTCACTGGATTTTGTGTATTTTTTTCGAAATGCCTCAAATAAATGCCCAGGAAGAGGCCAGATTCTTGGGAGTAACTGATCAGAGAGCAAGAGCAAAAAATAATAATAACAAAAAAACCCCACATTCTTTGGGTTAAAAGGGGGGCAAAACCTGATTGAAGAAAAAAAAAAAATCAAGTGGTACCTAATCCTATGCTTATGAAAAATTAATATGCCATCAGAGGAATCACAAGTACAGCTAAGATTAATGAAAGGCGCTTAAAAAATTACAAGCACACAAACTGATTTGATTAAAAAATAATCTCACTGGTCGTCCTGTAATATTCTTCAACTTATCCGCATCTATCCTGTCAGATGGTTATGATTAAAAATAGGTCAATGGGAGGCTACTGATAGAAATCACATGCAAAATGCACATGCGATGAATAGTAGTGGGAATGTCCAGTTAGTTTAAAATGAAAGAGCATTTCATAAGTCAAAAAAAGGGGGAAAGACAAAATTCTAGACATCTTACCAGAGTCTTTACAAGATTTTTTGCCTTCACTATTGTCTCTCTCGCTTGAGTCTTTATCATCAGCAACAGCCACTGATGTACTTTTAGCAGCCCCTTCCGTATCTTCACCTTGTTCTTCTGTGGATAAGCACAGAAATGATCTTAGAAAAGAAACCCAGTCACCATTTAACAGCACTTAAAAAAAATATGGCCTGTATAAAGAAGGGGGAAGGGGGAGAAGAGGGAAAAGGAAATAACAGCACTTTAAAGAGGTTGAACATTAATTACGAATAATTTGCAATATTTCAAAATCTACCCAGAAACTCTGACCGCGTCGTTATCAGAGCATCCACTCTCCACTAGCGTGACAGATTTAAAGCTTGTCATTTCATATTCTTTGGGTAGAAGTGATTTGTGTTAAAATACCCGCACACGCCTGCACACACACCCCCACACCCCCCCACACAGGCCGGAACAAAAGCCAGCACGTGTAAAAACCCATCCTGGAGCCAAAAAAAAAGAGGGGGAAAAAAAAAGAAAGAAAAAGAAAAAAAAAAGGGAGGGGGTGGAATTCAAATATAAATCCTATTAGTGCGGCAGTATCCCGCTAATTGCGGTAAGTAAGTATTAGGTATTAGGTACTGTATTAAATATAAACCTCTGGCTTTGCGGGAGAAGTCTCGGGTTTTGTCTCCAGGGGGAGCCATTCGGGACGAACGATGGAACTTTGGTGCGTGGCCTCGGCGGAGGCAGCGGCACCCGCACCTCGCCACTGCCCGCAAACCTTCCCGGTAACTCCACACCAGTTAATTATTCGGTAAATCTTAGCTCTGCCGCTGCTGGTGGATTAATCTGTTTATGCAGTTAGCTCCTGTGCTGGGGCTGCGTGGCACTAATCCGTGAAAGGCCCACTGTTCCTTTTCATCCCGCCATCGTTTGTCTCTCACCGCGCTGATGTCACTTTTTAATGAATTTTTAGCAATCTGAGTAATGCCAGATAACCAGACTTGCAACTCCCTGCAGCACAGCATGCTGGCTTCATTGCAGCACACACACACCCCCCCTCCAAAAAAAAAAAAAAAAAAAAAAAAAAATCATATTTCCCAGTCCAGGTAGGAATTATATAAATTAGGAGGTGAAGGTAAAATGGGATTGGAAGCACCAGGCCGCTCAATTTCATAAAATCTTTAATGACCATATAAATTAACCCTGGAAAGGCAAAAGGTCACAGACACACATTTGCATACACTCTTCTATTCACTTTTGATAAGCAGAGCTTTTATGCAGGGAACATGATACAATTAACCCTTCAGGAACCATACAAAATGCAGCTACCGACATTTTAAGTGTCAAGCATTAACTGAAAATTACACACTGCATAAAATTTTCATTGTAAATGCTATAGTGATTGAAAGGGGAAATAGTGGCCCTCTTCGCACCCCATGTTTTATTAATAACATTCTGACAGCCGAATGAAATATCCTCTGTCATATGTAGCAGCTGAGCACAAAAAAATTGCTGCTTAGTGCCTTCCTTGCCAGCCAGGGGCTGGAGCCGTGGTGCCTGGGCAAGCAGCCCCCGGATGGATGTGCCGAACCCACCCCATCCTCGACTATAAACCCTTTTGTGAATCGGAAAGAGAAAGACACAGCTGCAATTTTGGAAACCAAACCCAAAAGAAAAAAAAAACAAAAAACAACAACAACAACAAAAAAAACCCCCAAAACAATAACAAAACCAAAAACCACAACCCTGACCCGCAGATGAATGTGTTTTGGGTTGAGCTCCGAAGGCGATGGGTGAGGGCTGAGCACGCGCATCCACTTTGGGGAACAAAGCAGGGAGAAAGATGGTCCCCTCTTTTAAAAATAATTGTATATATTAAAAAAAAAAAAAAAAAAATTAAAACATTTCCATCAGAATGGAACGTCCCACCCCCTCGTGCTGTTTCAGGGCTCTCCCCGCTGAGGTCCCCCGCCCCCTCCCGCGACGGTGGCTGATCAAACAGGGTGGGCAGCGGGGCTGTGTTTGCCGGGATGCGGGATGCGGGATGCTGGCAGCCTGTGATCCCGCCGGGCTCGGGCGGCGCTCACACCCCGGGCTGCCATCCGCCTCCTCCCGCCGCCCATGGCAATCCCCTTCCCGACTCATCCTTGGGAAGGGACGCGTTGCCGCTTTTACTAGATTTACTGGCCCAATCCCCCTGGGCTGGAAAATGAAGTGTCAAAGTGCTACTGAGTGTCCTTATCTTGAGGGGACATAAAATTGTAAGGGCTATCGTGGCACACATTAATAAAACATTGTGTGTGTGTCAGGCAAAGAGAAAGAAAATTATGAAGGTACTAAAAGAAAAGCTACAGTATCATCTGGGTCTCATCAGAGGATTTTTGCAGGGTGCTCTCCTGTTTTTTCTGGTATGTGTTTTAAGTGTGAGAGAAATTCCCAGACATGTTCTCCTATACATCATCGCCGTGTCTGACCTCGGCCTGACCCTGGCAACAGTTTGAGAAATCTGAATGTGAACAAAGGCTCTGTGTCAGCAGCGGGGAGAGATTGCGGGATAGACTTTCCCCATCAACTTAATCGCAAACAGCAGTTCTGAGGCCATAACTTTACAGGGCTCCACCAAGCCACAAACACGTAACCTTTGGAGGTGAAACTGCCCCCCGCCCCCCAGCACCCCCCCCTCCTTCTGTGATTTTTCTCAGTCTTGTGGTGCTCCCTTTGATGTACCAAGGCAATTAGCTCTAATGTTCAAGTACTGCAGACCTGTTTTATGGTTTGGAAGGTGAGAGCTGTTTATTACAGGTAGGCTCCTGGGGGCCATAAAGGCTTTGCAAATTTTTAATCATGCAAAAAACTAATCAAAATGTAACTTATACACACCATAAAAATTAATATCATTATTATGCATGTATAAATTGCCTGCCTTGGCTTTCAGTGGCACTCACTTCTAGAAAATGCATTTGGCATTCGTTTCAGAAATATGTATGGCATTCACTTCAGAAACAAATTTCATAGACAGAAATGATAATACAACTTCTCCTATTTTCCTTCAGAATTAGAGAAAGGCTGTCTGCGATTCACACTGTCGTGACATTTATCAAAGGGACAAGATGGAAATAACAACAGCTCTAACTTAAAAGCAGTTAGAAAATTACCAAAAAAAAAAATAATCCTTAAGAGCATTTGTTAGAACAGCTATTGAGGATGTGTAATGAAGTGTGCTATCAAAGACACCACACACCTATGCCAAGATGCTACAAACATCTCTTTTTAGTAACAGTTTTGTTCTTACTTCCTATGCTAAACAACAAGCCCCTGCTCAAAGACACAATTATGAATTATCATGTATCAAAAAAATACACTGTGGTGGTGCTGCAGATTCCAGAACAAGTCCTAATGCTCTGTTTTAAATTTACAAGAGTCCTGCCTGCATACATTTACAAATGTCAGCTTTGAAAATGAATAGAACACTGGATTCAAATGTACTTTAATGGCTTTAATAACACTTACTATTGCAATATGATATTTTATTCACACCTGGTTTTATTTTGTCCAAATGTTGAAAATTTCTTTTGATGTTGGATCTCTTGAGTTTAGCCATTATCAACCTTTTTCCTCACAACTGACTTAGAATTAAACGCAAACCCGAGGTTAGCAGTCTGCACTCAAACCGTACAATAAGGGAAACCGGGAAAGTTAAGCTTCAGAGGTAACGTTAATCAGCTGGTGTTGTATATTATACATTTTACATCATGCACTTTAATATGTTAATCTACATTCTCAGGCCCCAATTTTATACCGATTTTATGAAGGAAGACCCCTGTGACCTTCCCCAGCCTGATGAAGTCAAGATGTGTGATGATTTCAATTGCAAAAGCCAGGCCTCAGCCAAAGCTGAACAGCAGATACCGCAGCAAAATTAGATGAATATTCACACACAGATCAGAAACGCCTGATTTACTGAGATGCAAGTAAAGGAACGAATGCATCAGCCACAGCTAAGGGAAGGTATAGAGAAACAAGTAATATTTTTTGAAATAAAATACTGAATAGCTGAAATAAGACATGGCCAAGCTGAAACAATCTTCTCTCCTCTAATTTAAATGCATTGTGATAATTATGGAGGTGTATCAATCCCCTTTCCCTGTGTTTTATCAGAGAAGTTTCCCTACTGATGTAGGGAACTGATGCATTGGGAGTTTGTCTTCAGATCTACTTAAGAAACGTATTATTTTCAAGGGCTGATTTTGGTTGGGGCTTTTTTACATCACTGATATACCAATCAACAGCCAGTAGTTCCTGGTTTGGTCCTGGATTTTTTTGTTGTTGTTGCTGTTGTTGGTATCCCTTTAGCCCTCTCCAAATTGCAAGTAATTTCCTAAATAAGGATGATCTACTAGTTGTGGGTGAGTAATTGTGGTTATGAGAGAGAAAGCAAGATTAAGAAAGTGTTTGTGGCTGAGGGCCGGATGGATGGGGAAAGAACAAATCAATCGACTAAAGTAGTAAGTGAGTAAATACAAAATGAGAGGGTGATTTAAAAAAATAATTGGGGTTTGTTATTCAATATGATCAATAAATAGCTGAATCAAAGTTACCCGTAAGTTTTCAGTACAGGTGTATTCCAGGTTCAACTGTAGAGTGAGATAATTCCTGTAGTGTATTGAAGTTAACCATCAGGATGAGAACGTAACCACTAGCAAAGGGTAATGGAAGGGTGGACCGGAGGGATGGATAGAGACAACATATGATGTAGGGAAAGGAGGAACAACTAACAAAAGAAAATGAAGAAAACCCCACAGAATATGCCAGAGAAGAAAAAAATTAACTAAAAGCAGGACTTGTGGATTTGCTTCTGGATTATCCTAGTTACACTACTTAGTTGACAAATTCTCCCGGACTTCTCGATTGGCATTTATTCACCCAAATATTCCAGAAAGTATTTGTTCTATTTTCTGCTTGGTCTTGCAGAGCATGAGCGAGGAATAGGATGACTGAGGAATCCCCACTCAGCCAGGATCTTGACTGCATCCTCTAGTGGTCATATTTCATCTTCAAATAGGACTTCTAATTTCTCATTTAGAGACTCAAGGGGAATAAGGGCACCAACCCGTTAATAACTGTTTCTAATCACTGTGCTACATTCCAAACTCTAGCTGTCAGAATGCTGAACTTCCCGCAAACAGGCCTATAATTAAGTGATGATCGTCGCATTGACCAGAAACTACTAACTGGCAGTTAGTGTTAAACTGTACCATTTTGTTTTGTGGTGCACCAGTTGAATTTTTATGGCAGTCTGATGCTTGTTTTCTTCTGGTTGAAACACATCGCTGTGTCAGAGAAGACCGTGGTGGCTCCTTCCCAAGGGGTGTCACAAATCACACCCACGTCATCCCCCCACCCCTCTCCGCAGCCCGAATTCCCCACTCCCGTTGAGAGGCAACTCTCATCCACCCAACTTCTTTCTGCTTCTCAGCTCTTCAAGGTAGAAAAGATTCATTATCATACCAGCTAATTGTCCCAGTTCTTTATTATTTCCTAAACAAGTATTTTCTACTTTTTTTTTTCTTCTTTTTTTTAAACCACAGTCTGCTTCCAGCTGCTGGAGAAGGAAAAGGAATGCTCTCCCCAGAAGTTTAGAGGGGTGGGGTGTCCTTTCCAGCCCGGCTGCTGAGCAAGCTCTCCCTTTTTCTCATTGCTGGCTGGGATTTGACTGCTTTCTAGTCTCCCTCCAGTAGTCTCAGGGTAAATCAGGAAAAGAAGTGTGTTTTACTCTGATAATGGTGTAAAATCTGTGGGGAAAAAAAGTTGGTAAGCTTATGCTGAGCCATACTGATTTATCAGAAAATGGGAAAATCTGTGTTTTGTATTTTTGTTGTTTTATTTCTACATTAAAATTTTATCAAATATTTTGCAAGAGGCAAAAGCAGCATATGCTGACAAAACCATTAACGGAGAATGTCAGCTATTCAGAACAAAACTCAGCGATGTTTTCCAGATGTGATTGGAGATGTACAGTTAATCATTTATTATGCAAAAAGGGATACTTTTCTTACTTGGCCACCTCTAGACAAGCATTGAAGCATGAATCTAAATAGAGAATAGTCTGACTTTTCCAACTGATCGGGACTTTTCTTTTTGGCTGCCATTATGTTTCATAGAAACGGCTGTTTCCCCCATCAGCACAAGGCACGAAGAGCACTAGCATTGTCTGACTTGAAGACTAGTACATTTTCATCAAGATTATTTGGAAAAGAAAATTTAACCTCGTTGTTAACTCATATTCAAGATGCTGGATACACCCTGCCTAATTTCCGGCACAGGGAGAGACAGGTACCTTCAGGGCACCACTCGGACTTCACGCGGGCTGAACTGTGGAATTCCTCCCTGACCACGGAGGGATTTGAGAGTGAAGTTTAGTGTTTGGAGTGGGGACTTTTCACCTTGGCACTGTGGCTGAACGCTGGCCGTGCAGTGGGGGAACCTCAGCCTAAGGGCCTGACCCACAGCTCAGGAAGTCAATGAGAGCCTCCTCATGACCTCCCCCAGTTTGCTATGGGAAAAACAGAAACATGCCGGATCTTCACAGTATCTTCCACCTTTTTTTTATGTATCTCTTGTTCAGCCTTGTTTGACTTTTTGGTGTTGCTGTTCAATCTGTGTGTTCAACGCCCCTTCATACACAAATGCTTCCACTTCCCTGATTTCTTGCATTTTTTCCTACCTCCTCCTTGAGCTGCGTTTCCAACGCATCATGTAAGTGGTGAGATTGGCTCTCCTGTTCACAGTTTCCAGAATAATCCTTTAGAGTGCATTTACAAAGAAATCCACAGTGTTAATTAACAACTCTTTTAAAATGTCATTTAAATGACATATTTTATTAGTGACTTGGTTTTTGGGTTTCTCTCTGAAATACACTGTAAAATCCTTCTCATCCACCTTCCAGACTCCCTTTCTGAATTATTCACCTCTTTTTGGCTCACTAACAGTATGTCTCTGAAATTATCTGTAAAGAATTCTGTTAGTGCATATATTTATCCTTTGTCTTTTGAGAATACTAGAGTAAAAGAATTTGTTTTCTTTGCCATTTCCTGATCATTTTGGGTTGACTCTTTATTCTCTGGTGGTCTAGCAGACCTAACGCCTCTTCTGCAGGCTTTCTATTTCTGAGACACTTAACAATTCCTGTTTAGCTTTTCTAGGTACCTTCACACATTTTTTCCTCTTAGCCAACCTCTATGTTCAGTTTTATTAACATCACTTTGGCTTTATTTCCACTTTTAAGGATACTTTTTTCTGACCTGAATAAATTCTTGTACTATATCTTGTCATGTAGCAAACTACATTCCTCTTTCTTCATGTTAAGTGTCTCAGGCAGAGTAGGTGATCTATTTACAGTGAATAAAATTTTCCCTGAACATAAGCACTTTCTGAATTTTTAAAAAATAACATTTACAGAATTATTTGTTTTGGGGTTTTTCCTTTGTTTGTTTTCCACAGTTACCTGACAAATATTCTACAGCGTATATAGCAGTCCGTGGTTTTTTTACAAGCTTATTTTTTGCAAATTAACAACAAAATTTTTTGCAAACTTAAGAGTTCAAAAGTATGTCTGCTTTAACACGTGCATATATGAAGTGGTCTTTGTTTTTTTGGAAAGACAACACAGGTGCTTTGAGCTTCCCCTCCAGCCCAGATCACAATGATTGAGTGATGTGCAAGAATCTCCACCAAGACTTCTACCACAAATTCCTCCAAAAATCTCCCGTGAAAACTGGGGTTTCTGCCTCCGCTGTGGCTGTACTATACAGAATATAGCGTACTGACACCTGGTAAAACTCTGTTATTGAGACAGGAGGAAAGGATAAATGCCTGTTCATCAAAACTAGCAAAAGTAGTAAAACCAGCAGTATGTCCCTGCCTCCTTCCTGTCTCCCACCCCCTTCTGGTACTGTCTTCCCTTGGCCCCTCCAGTCCCAACTGGGAAAAACTGGGACATAAACTTCTGTGCCATTACTCAAGCATTATGCAGTTCTGTGGAATGTTCCTGATTCATACAATGGTATTTTAGTGTGTTTGTGATCCATGGCCACGACATGACACATCTCTGACCCCTTCATCCACAACAGCCTACATGTTCCTCTCAATTTCAGTGCCGTGCTTCAATACTTAAAGGCAGTCTTCTCCTGCTGCGTTGTTTGAGGTCAGGAATGACACCATCCTATTGATTACTCTGAGGTCTGAAACTCAAGTCCACCGGCACATTTGCTGGAGACACTTGCATGGCATGCTCTGAAGATGAGCAATATCAATTAGTTCTCAGCACAATAACGGGTGACTCATCAATACTGAAATAGAGCAGACTGCACACACAGGTTTTCTGAATTCAAAAACGCCAGCTCTATCTAGGGGTTCTCCCAGTGCCAAGTCAAGAATTTCAGGTCACCCAGTCGTGCTGTAAAGCTTCCCGTATCATGGCAACAGAATGGTACGGGTGGATTAATTTGTACCCATTTTTCTTTTTACTAAACCTAGATGTTTCCCTCCTTCTTTCATTTCTTTTCCTTCAGTCGAGTTTCTTAATTCCCCCTGTTCAGTATATACTGCACTACTTTTACCTTTGCTACGTTTGTCTAATTTGAATGCTCTTTCTCCCATACACAGTTTAAATAACACCCTACACAGGCATTAATTTTCGTTGTCACCAATATAATTCCGTCTCTGCAGAAGCAAAGGACATCTCCTGCTTGTAGACTCTCTGCTCGCAACTGCCTAATGAGCACAGATCTACAGTGCCAGTTTAGGGAAGACCCTGAGATGCCTTGTGAAGTGGCTCTGTTGATAGCACTGAAAATATTGCAGAGAAAGCTTTATGAACGAGACCCGAACTTAAAATTTGTTCATAATGACTTTAGACAAGTTATAGGGCCACCCAACTGTAAGCTTCCTGTAGACTTCCCACCATACATCTGCCTTCTCACTTGCTTATAACTTCAGCAAACTTCAACTGCTTGGGCTGAAATGGGCTGTGCTGGATCTGTGCTGGATATCATATGGCTTTTTTTTTTTTTTTTTAAATTTCAGCCAAAATATTTGAGCTACTTCTAAGAATAGAATTAGGACAAATAGATTTTATATGTTTGGAAAACTTTACTGTTCCAGTGATGTTAAACTGGAACCCAAAATTTGGCAGACAGGATGATGTCTGTCATGTGCCACATTGGATTAAACTGCCCAAATTCAGCCAAGCAATATAGCTTTGAAAAATTCTACTTTACCCGTGCTCAGAAAAGCTGCTTGTACTGAAGAGATGAAATTCTCCTGGGAATCCATAATGACTGAACACACTCACACTTCCCACTGTGATGAGAGCTCACCAAAGTGCATCTTCAGGCACATCCCACCGAGCCCCCACAAACCTCTTTGCCCGGTTCCGATGTGCACTAAACAATGCACACGCCGTCCTCATGGAGGAACTGTTGCTTAAATAGGTCTTCTCTCACACAGATTCCTCTGGCAGTTCCCCTCTGCAACCAGACTGCAGCTACAGCATCCTTACTACAGCGAAACCAAACTTTCCCTCCTTATTCTTATTAATTATTCTTTTGCTGCTGTCACTGCTCAGTGCCCTGGGAACCAATTGCTAGAGGAGAGGAGGGGCAGCACGTCCCCTCCATGCCAGCGGCTTGGCAGGAGCAAAAGAAGTATGGAAGTGAGATTTTTTGGGGTTAGAGGAAGAACTGGGGAGAGGTAAGCAGAATGCGGTCTGGGGAAAAGAACATGAAAGACCAGGAGATGGGGAAGGGAGGAGAAACTGAGGTTGCAATTAGGATCAAATGAAAAACAGGCACTAGAAATAAAAAACTGGGACTAGAATCGGGAGCGTACCAAACTCTAGCAGCAAAGTGGCCTTCAGGAGACAGAGCTGGCTGGGACCGAAAGCGCAAACCACCGCAATGGAATAAGCAAATGAGGCAAAGACACTGAGAGACACTGAGAGGCTTGTGCAGGAACATCAAAGCTGGCAGCAGCGGGGATGGACACACGCAGGGATGGGTTGGGAAGGGAGCTGGAGCTGACTAGGAATGGAGAAGGGATGTCTGAAGAATGAGTGGCAGAAGGAGGTAAGAAAAATAGAGATTGCTGGGAAAAATCATGTATAAAAAGAGCAGGAGGACAGATGTGGCACAAAAATGGTAGGTGAGGACAGTGGTTACTAGGCAAAGAGATTGGAAATTAATGTGAGTAAAACATGATGTCAACCATGATTCAAAATCAAATCCCTGATTTTTTGGTCTTATAATTCTTCCTCTGGCTTCACCAGCGTTTGTCCGCAGCAAGGACAAAAACCTCCTGCCACCCTCAGCTGGTTCATTAGCTCTAGTAAAAGGGGTTTGTGTAACAAACCCAAGCCCACTGATGTTTCATATTACTTTCAGTATAGTGCTACATGGTAACTGTTTTATTTTTCCCAGTTTAAGTCTTTAAAAAATAACTATGGGATTAGAGATGAAAAAAACACCCAACATGTTTTTAGACCCATTAATAATATCACAGAAGTAAAGTACTCTAATACCTTAAAACATACACCAAAACACTTCCTTTGTGACACAACCTTTAATTTCCTGATCAAGCTCTACCTTATGGCAAAGCCTCTCACCCTATTGACTGCACAAAATTATTGATACTTATTTAGTGAAAAGCTATTCAACATTTTGTTTTCTTCTCACTATTTAACATATGGCCACGTTTTATTTACTACAACTCTTCAACCCATTCTGAAAGCCAAATTATTCATTTCATTATTGACTTTTTATTGCCGCACAAACATTAATGAATTTATCTTCATTATGTCCTAAGAGATGAGCAGGCGATTCTGCAGTTTCAGAAAGGAGAGGTAAAGAGAAATTGAGGTTAAAAAAAAAAAAAAAAATCTCCTAACTTGGAGAACCCAGTTTGACACAGATGGGACCCAATTTTTCCCAAGTACATAGCAATATACAGCACTTTATATGCTCAAAGCACAGCACTGATTGCTTTCATTTGCAGCTCTGTGTGTTCAGCACTTATTTAACACTATAGCACAGCCTCAAATCAAGCACTCAGAAAATGAAGGCCACACAGTCAGTGAACTCTTATGAAAAGTCCGGGTAAGGTGACCTGCTTAGGATAAAAAAATAGAAATCTCTCCAGCAGAGACAGATATGGAAGGAAGTTCTTCAGTTGTCTTAAACATACCCCATTATTTCTCTTCCTGGCATCCCCTGCCTCCTTCACGACATGCTTTCCGAATTTCTCGGCAAACACAGCGAGGCTGAAAAGGCGGTTTCTGCCGTCCCTGCGCAGCATCGATTCACCCACCGCCCCAGCAGCTCCATCCACAGCTCCGAAAGGCAAGGGGGAAACCCTACCTGACCACGGAATCACAGACCACATCTTCACGTGCACACACCTGGTGCTGAATTAAGGTGGTATTAGATGTATATCAAGGTGTATATTAGGTGCAATCAAGGTGTATATTAGGTGTAATTAAGGTGTATATTAGTCCTTGATTATTTTTTGAGAGGCAGAAGCAGAACTGCTCCACTATTTCAATATATTAACCTCCTTTTTTTCTTGTTCAGGCATATGAGATCAACAGACATTGTTATCTGAATATTATCCGTCACATATAAAATGCGTAAGGATGGACTGTAAGGCAACACACAAGGATTTTCCTGCACAAATCAGGCTGAAGCTCGGAAGTTCCCAGGGGTGGTATGAATAAAGCCTCACACAGAAGTGCAACATTTTACTGATTCACTCCACCGCATTAGACCCGGCCTTAGCTAATTTAGGAACAGGACTTAGGAATTTAGGAACAGTAACTGCTGTTAGCAAGCATCATGGTGAGTGTAGAGTGTCTTCTGTTTATTCTATACACAGGGAGATACCTGTGCCACTACTGATGACATTTAATAATGTTGTTAGAGTTTGCAAACAGCGTGCTCAGACATACACCGGTCAATTCATCTATGTCGCAATTACAAAAACTTCCCTTATGATGGAAAGAGACAAGTAAAGATGAGGCACAATTACAGTTGGGCAGACGTGTTATATTTGTGACATTTATTGTTTTCTCTTTGAAACACAATATTTTGATCACCTCAGCATACATCAGCCCCACAGTTATCACTAAGCTGAAGAATGGGGAAAAAAATAATAATAATAAATAGCCTTTGTAAAGTATTGGCATGGACTGGCTTTGCTTGAGTAAGAGTATTCACAGAAGTTCAAATCTTCAGAGGTCATAGTTGTGTCCAGTTTGGGCCCCTCACAACAAAAAAGATACTGAGCTGCTGGAGCGTGTCCAGAGAAGGGCAACGGAGCTGGTGAGGGGTCTGGAGCACAAGTCTTGTGAGGAGCGGCTGAGGGAGCTGGGGGTGTTCAGCCTGGAGAAAAGGAGGATGAGGGGAGACCTTCTCGCTCTCTACAACTCCCTGAAAGGAGGGTGTAGCCGGGGGGGTCGGTCTCTTCTCCCAAGGAACAGGCGATGGGACAAGTGGGAATGGCCTCAAGTTGCGCCAGGGGAGGTTCAGATTGGATATTAGGAACAATTTTTAAACTGAAAGAGTTATCAATCCTTGGAATGGGCTGCCCAGGGAAGTGGTGGAGCCACCATCCCTGGAGATATTTAAAGGATGGTTAGACATAGTGCTTAGAGACATGGTTTAGTGATGGTTTTGGTCAGTGGTGGGTTGATGGTTGGACTCGATGATCTGAAAGGTCCCTTCCAACCCAGGAAATTCTATGATTCTGTGATTCTATACTACAGAAAAATGTGCTTAAGTGAACACAAAACATTTGATTTCCAGAAGTTATCTCAGCACCCACGGACTGAAAGCTGAGCAATTCTGAGGCTCTACGTAGTCTCAGAGAAATCAGCAAAACCCCATGCATTAGGCGCAGAGGCCTTTTACCAATGCAAAGTAGATGGTCAACACCTGGCCTTCAAGCAGATTTTATAGTCCTCGTAAAACATATATCCTCCATACACGCTAACCTACCAATACACTGAGAAAGTTCCACTCATTTCAGATCATGTGTTCACAAAACCATGTGTGCCGGGCTTTGAGGTCTGGGGATTATAACAGCCACTCGTTTATAGCAGTATTTCACTTGAAAAGTGGAACATGATGTGAAGCAAGCAGCAAATAACTTCCAAAATAAGAAAAAAACCCCACCCCAACCCTGTGAAGTTGCTTATTATAAAAGCAAGATTAATTTAGGTACCTTCTTAAAAAAAAAAAAAAACAAAACAAAACCAACCCCTCCTCCCCAAACATTACATTCTGATGCTTACTGTTAATCCACGCATCTCTAAAGATTCTAGTCTCATACAGCATCTAAGTATACAATGTTGAGTTCTTTTTGAGTTCTTTTTTAGATATGGGTAAAAGAGCTTGATTTGATCTTCTATGAATATTTTTTTTTATAAATAAATTCTGTGAAAATTAACCAAGTGGTTTTTAGGCACAGCCCTAGTTAGCTGTGTTTAGGTTGCTGATACATCCAGTCAGATGGAACTGCTGACCTGGGACAATTCGGAGGACCACACATGAAAGACAGGACAAGCATTTCAGGTAACCATGTGAGGATGCAAGAGGAAGCAATTACTGCAGGCACCACATGTTTCTGTCTAAATAACCCTTTTTTTGAGATATACTCCCTTTAGTACCCCAAAGAAGCTTGGGTAGAGATCCTCTTTCATTCCTCTATCTACAACATATTTATTTGCTTGACACATAGAAACACAGAATCACAGAATCCTAGAATTGTCTAGGTTGGAATGGACCTTTAAGATCATCTAGTCCAACCATCAACCTGATTCTGATAAAAACCATCACCACACTCATGTATTTTATGGTTAAGAACCAAAGAACCAGTGCTCTGGTCCAGCCCACCGAAGAAACCGCCTTCAAGATTTGGTCCTGCAATCACAGGTTGGGGAACTGGGAGGTATGAAATGTGTTGTGGAGACAAAATGGGGCATTATTGGTTTCATATGAACACTGTTTGAGCAGCAATTAGTCATCAGCCTGTCGTTTCCATTCCCCCAGATGCTTTGTGGAAGCCCCGACACCCGGTTAGCCCAACATGCTTGACATACTCAATGCCAGCATCAGAAAAACATACCCGTTATATTCTCAAATGATGAGGGAACAGGGAGAGACTCTTCATCCAAGGATTTTCCGAGTAAGAGTCTATTCTGGACTGCATGTGACAATAAGGTGACATTCCTCACTCATTCCATCACGTGCAGCACACAATTTGTCTGACATGTCGTGTTTGAGCTGATGGCTATGAGGGACCATGTATATGTTTCTGTGTCTTCAGAGGACGGACACCTGGCAGGACACCTAAGGTCAGACTGACTGCATGGCTCGTGCCACTTCCGAAATCCATGCCTACAAGCGGAACATGCTTCTGGTTTTGGACACCACCTCACAAAGTCGATATAAAGTTGAACTTCACAAAAAAGCTAAAATATTTTTGATTGTTCATATAGATATTTACACACAAGGAATTTCCTTCAACAGGAACCGGGAACACGGGGAATCAGGAAAGTTATGCGACTTTGTACTAGCTCCTAACTAGGGCAGTTAGATGGTTCAACAAGGGGAAAAAAAAAAGAATAAAGCTAAGCACTTGAATTTCATCAGTCATGGCACTAAGTAAAACTCTTTTGCATCTCCGGGATAAGAAAATTCATGTATCAGTGCAACAAAAATAAATTTTACCTTTATCTAATCATCACATTTTAAGTCTATTTTTAAAACAGAATGAAAATACTATTCCAACAGCATTTAATAAGCTATGACTGGCCCATACGTGTTGCCTTTCCAAATAAAACAGAAACAGGATTGGTCTGAGGGTCCATTTGGGGGCCTGGAATGTATTTCAGTTCTTCCTGAAAAATCAGCTACCATGCCTTTAAGAGAAACAAGCCAAAAATGGAATCTGATTCAACTAGGTCTTCTTCCTTGCAAGTTAGTCATTGAAAATCATATAAGAAATGTCACTTGAGACTACTGTAAACTCAGCATAACTAAGTTTGAACTCAACCCCTAGTTTCTCATAGAAAAAAAAATCAAAGGTGAAAATGAAATTGCTAAATACTTCAAAGACAGCGTGCAGGTTCAGCAGCTTTCAATGAATTGCTTCCAGAAGCAGCCACTGATCAAACTCTAATGAAGGCTTATTTCATATATTCCTTTATTCAAAATAGGAAAGTTTTCACAGAAAACTGTTCTCAGTTCTACTTGTCATTCAGTCACCCATGGCCAAAGAATGGCCCTCCACTGAAGTCCAAGCCCTGCTGCTGAGCCTCGAACCATCAAAGGGGTAGACTGGACATTAGGTAAAATTTTTACACAGAAAGGGTTATTGCACATTGGAAGGGGCTGCCCAGGGCAGTGGTGGAGTCACCATCCCTGGAGGTATTTAAAAGCTGGGCAGACATAGTGCTTAGAGACATGGTTTAGTGATGGTTTTGGTCAGTGGTGGGTTGATGGTTGGACTCGATGATCTGAAAGGTCCCTTCCAACCCAGGCAATTCTATGATTCTGTGAAAGTTGAGGAGGGCACTTCTGTGAGTTCAGTTACACACATGTTTCTGCTGGCACTGTGGAGGCCACATCTTGTCACAGAAATGTATGAAGAGCGCCCCATTTTGAAATTCATCTATTGAAATTCTCATGATGGGCCCTCGACTTCTCACAATCTCAGCTCCCGGAGCTACGCAAGAAGAATGCGAACTTTCACTTGACAACAAAGTAGAATAAAATGATGTCATAGTTGCGGGGAAAACAGAAGAAACAAAAAATACCATCCAACCCCCACCATTTCTAAAGGTTTAAGCGAAGAAAAACCCTAAAGCTCAACCCCAAATGTGTTACAATCAATTCTCAATTACCCAGGGCACCACAGGGGTGGAGTTACTTAAATAAAGCAAACCCATATGTAAAATGCACCAAAAGAACACATTTAGTACATTCACTTTTGAAGTAATTCACTTGCTTTTCACTCGTAAATAGCTATCTGTGGAACTCTGGAAGAGCATGAAACTGGCGTGAGGAGAGTGGGCCTTGCAGGGCAATATTTCTTTTCTGCCGTGTATTGTGCAGCAACGGGGTTGCAGCCGGTGGCCTGGGCAGCAGATGGGCCCCGCTCCAGCCACAGCCCAGGTCACCTATCCACAGATAATTCAGATTTGACCGCTTTATAAATCTGAGGAACTTTAACGCAGCCTCACGACTGTTGAGTTATGGAGTTGAAAGTATTACAAACTGTCAAAAAAATACAAGCCACCCTCCAAAAACTTTCCCCCAATTAAATTCCCTTGGCTGTAGCTTAGAAAAACTGTAACTCTTGTAAAAACCTTTTTACTGAATGTCTCCACCTATGTTTTTCCCCTCCAGCTACAAGCATATGAAAAAAGTAGTTGAGAAATGAAGAACTTGTGAAATTTGATAATTGGGTTAATGACAATAATAAAAAGAAACCCTTGAAAAATTGAGGACAAAAAATCTTTTATTGGAAAGATGTTTTCTTCCTCAGATGAATTATAGATCAACTCTGTGGAAAACACTGTTTGATAATTATTCTAGGGCTCCTATGATTAAGAAAACAGTACACAGCCTGTTCCATTTTAGACTGTCCCCACCCTTGCTTAAGCAGAAACGCAGTTACAATAATTTTATAGTAGGCAATGTGAAAACAGTTGGCCTACCAAGTAACAGCGAAGAAACACGCACGGTTTTATAGACGTACAGCATCATTTAGAACCCTGCTGTTTCATTTGAATTGCGTTGAATCTTTTTTATCGTTTCTTCATCTAACCTAATTTGCCTAAACCCCTTATTTAATATTCCTCCTACTGTTTGTTTATTTCTCACTGAAGGAGTGTAATAGCAACAGAAACGGTAATATAATATAAATAAAGGCTAGAACTGGTGGTATATCTTCTTAGCAGTGTGAACATTCTTCTATCTCTCTCGGTTCCAGGGTTTCAAGACTTTCCTTTGTTAGGGGAGAATTTAATAAGACAAATAATCAGTCATGAAGAATGAAGTAGAACTCTGCTAGTGACTGCTGAGCCCAAATGATGCATTGGACGAGGAAGAAGACAATACAGTAATTCTTTGTAATAGAGGACACCAAAATAACAAGAAGCACACAACACAAGTTCTCAACTATTATAATGAACTCTGGGACTAAAGACCAGATCCCAGGTTTTGATAAGGTTGTTTTTCATTGCTTCAGCAGCACACAGGTGCCGAAAAGAAGGTCTGAATGGCTGGGAGAAAAGCCTTAAAATGAAAAGGATGCCCAGTGGCACAGAGCCAGCGGAGCCGGTTCATTCAAAGTGAACATTAGCAATTCCTGCGTGTATAATAAGATATTCCAAACAGCCTTAAGCTGACCTAAATTACACCAGTTTCAAAAATCTCGGGAATGTCTGAAATTTTACCTCAGTTAACTCCCCCATTTTCAAATGCAGAATCACACGGGGACATCAGGGCAATTCTGGAGACAAGTACATTTGTTAACACTCAGGGAAAAAGAATATTAAAATGTTAAAAGTTCTTAAAGAGCTGGAAAGAGAATAAAGCTTAGTTTGCTATCTACATTCTGAAAATGAGAAAGCACATCGAACTTTCTTCCTGAATGGAGCTATTAAATCTGTTACAGAGGAAGCAAAGTGAAGTTTATAAGAATCTTGCTCTCCGAGAATTTCAATGGGTAAAAGCTGTGGAAATTTCACTTTATTGCCACCGTTCCGCCTACCACAAGGGAGCACTTGTAATATTGATTAAATTGGATATGGACAGCAGAAAAATATGTAACATTTATCAAAGCCTACAAGTGTAAGAAAACAAACCAGAATTTCCATTTGTTATTGTAGGATCTAGAAAAAATATGACGGGATGTACCTTAAATGCAACAGGAAAACAGCAGGGCCTGTCAGTTTTTGATGAAACTGCCGTACCAAATTCTTAGTTTCAAAAGGGTGGCTCGCTCACCCTCTTGGAAGCCACAGATACAGTTAGGAACTTGGCCACTGTCTCCTGCCCTGGGCCACACATCATTAACTCTATCATTCCACCCACATAATTGTAAGACCAGTTGTTCTCTGGTACCCAGCCCCCTGAGCTGGAAGAAAGGGACGGGGAGCAGAATGAAGCTCCCATAATCCAGTGGAATTTGTTAGTGACCTGCTACAGCACTTAGACACACAAGTGTCTATGCGGCCAGATGGGATCCACCCAAGGGTGCTGAGGGAGCTGGTGGAAGTGCTCACCAAGCCACTTCCCATCATTTACCAGCAGTCCTGGCAGACTGGGGAGGTCCCAGCTGACTGGAGGTTAGAGAATGTGACACCCACCTAACAAGAAGGGCCACAAGGAGGATCTGGGAACTACAGGCCTGTCAGTCTGACCTTGATACCATGGAAGGTTATGGAGTGCATCATCTTGAGTGCCATCACACAATACATACAGGACAACCAGGCTATCAGGCCCAGTCAGCATGGGTTTATGAAAGGCAGGTCCTGCTTGAAAAACCTGATCCCCTTTTATGACAAGCTGACCTCCTTGGTGGATGAGGGAAAGATTGTGCATGTTGTCTACCTGGACTTTAGTAAGGCCTTTGACACCATTTCCCACAGCATTCTCCTGGAGAAACTTAGACGGGAGTGCTATTCCCTGGGTAAAAAACTGGCTGGAGGCTGGGCCCAAAAAGTGGTGGTGAATGGAGTTAAATCCAGTTGGAGGCCAGTCACAAGTGGTGTCCCCCAGGGCTCAGTACTGGCACCAGTTCTGCTTAATATCTTTATCAACGATCTGGACGAGGGGATCAAGTGCACCCTCAGTAAGCTTGCAGATGACACCAAGTTGGGTGGGAATGTTGATCTGCTGGAGCACAGAAAGGCTTTGCAGAGGGATCTGGACAGTTTGGATGGATGGGCCGAGGCCAATGGGGTGAGGTTCAACAAGGTCAAGTGCCAGGTCCTGCACTTGGGTCACAACAACCACATGCAGCCTTACAGGCTGGGGGAAGAGTGGCTGGAGCTGCCCGGTGGAAAAGGACCTGGGAGTATTCGTCAACAGCAGCTGAATATGAGCTTAGACTGGTTATTAGGAACAATTTCTTCACCAAAAGGGGTGTGAAACATTGGAACAGGCTGCCCAGGAAAGTGGTTGAGTCACCATCCCTGGAGGTATTTAAAAGCTGCATTTAAAAAATGTAGATGTGGTGCTGAGGGACATGGTTTAGTGGTAACTTGGCAATGCTGGGTTAACGGTTGACTTGATGATCTTAAAGGTCTTTTCCAACCTAAACGATTTTATGATTCTATATTTATGGTTTACGCTTCAATATTTAGACCTAGAGAACTTGCACGTGCATGACCTCCCAAACTGAAAATGGTTGCAGGCGATGTGGATGTCATTCCTTTCTAGCAAACTGGCTGTGAACAGAGCCTTTGGTACCTGCGAGCGATCTGGCTTCTTCTGCCCTTTGGGTGCCTTAGTCAGGTATCTGCTTGCAGGATTTGGGGGGCAATATCAACATTACAGGAAGATACCATCTTACAAACTACAAATGCAGTCACTAAATGCCTTGGTTGTTTACAGTTAATATTTCTATTAATAAAGCTATGACCAATCTTCTGGGGAAAGGCTTTCCCTTTGTCCTTTTAGAGCAAAGGCTGAATATTTATTTGTTTGCCCATTTTTAAGTGGATTTTCAATCACTTCCCATTAAATTTTCTACTAAAAAATGACTAAATTAAGGATGCTCATAATTTTCACAATATCCATGAAATGATATACCGCTGTTTTGAAAGAACCATGTTAATTCAGTTTAACAGAAATTAAGCAAGAGATCCTTCTTTCTAAAGGCCTTATTCAAAGATCATTCCAACTTGCCTTAAAATTAATCAATGTGGTGATACTCTCTCTGTCTGCCATAGCTTATCATTATATAAGAAACCTAGTATTTTCCTAAAATACAGTGTCTGCTCTTAGTCCATCAACGATCTTTAGATAATTTTCAGTATCACAATTCCTGTGCCACTTTTGCAAATGTACCTTCAGAAATCTTCAACAGTTGTAAAAGATAAGTGAAAGAATCCCACCGTAGGATTTGCTGTCTCTCATGAAGCCCCTGACGTTGGCACTGCTTTCTCAAGACTCTTCCTCTACATTAGTGAATTAGGAGGTGGACTTGTCTACCCAACATTTTTCTAAGTCTTGCAAATCACAAAGGTAAAAAAAAAAAAAAAAGCAAGCATTTGGGAAAGAAATTTTACACATTCCAAACCCCTAAAACCCCCCATGTTGTCCCTATTTCAGCCAATAATGTTGCTTTTCAGATACCACGTGCGCTGCCAAGATTTCTGATAGGAGGAGGAGGTTGGAAGCACCTCTGCCTCTGAATTGTCATGACATTATTTGAGCTCAATTTTTTTTGATTAAAAAATTCTAACAATATGGGGTTGTCAGCAAATACATCTAGAAGACTTAAGAGGTTCTGTGGAAATCAGCCTGTATGGAATGTAACCGAATAATGAAAACCAGCACAACACATATATCCCCCACCGGTGAATAATATGTCAGAGAGAAAAATGCATTAGCTCAGCCACTATGTATCTATAATGCATTTATTTCACTGGAATCTTTATGAAAACTAAACATACAGCTTTGGTTATTGTTACTTAACCAGCTCAATGAAATAAAGGAAGAGGGACCGACAGATGAACATTTTAGGTCTTGAAGCCGCCAGGATAAAATTATTTGATTCACAGCTACACCTAATGTAGCTGAGTAACATAAACACTAATATCCTGTTTCTTACACTGGATGGCAAATCTTGTACTCCTTAAATCTAGCTTGTCTTGAACTAATGCTCCTTTATAAAAAGAAGAGAAAAGCTTATCGACTATTCCTGAGAAATCTCTGAAAACAGTAAATACCAGTCCTTTATTACATGCTATGGAAGAACGTCAAAGTTCGGCTCAGTTCCTCGCGCAGAGCACGACTAACGGGAAGTTTGGGTGTTTCGTAAGGGAGTTTCACCAAAGGTACTGTACGCTGAGATTCCAGGCCCATGTGTCATCCCCCAAAACATCTGCAGCAGAACATCACATTCTTAATAAATGAGATAAATAAAAGTGTGTGTTTAATGAAATAATTCTCAAAATGTATCTATTCGTCCCACACAGATGAAAAGCTGCTTATGATCGTGCTTGGTGGGAAAGGAAACTTGTAAGGGAGATTTTACAGTTCTGTTGAACTATACCTGGAATATTTCCCTGAGAAGACAACAGGCAAGTTGAGCAGTGTGAAAATATATGTGCCACAGAAATATTGACAAAGAGATTTTCAATCATTCATATCTCCTTACATACATCAGTAATAAAGCAAAAGCATTCTATTTTACCATATTTAATAACACACTGAAAAAAGCCACACATATTTTAGAGTTATGTAATACATTTCTGTTTTAGTGGAAGGGGAGATAACTACTTAGAAAATGTAGGTTTGCATTTTTATGCTAAATTAATGCTAATTATGTTACCGCTTATACCACATTCTCATCCCACTCTTGCAAATTGCTACAAACAATTAAGAGCAAAAATTGATTCAAGTTAACAAAATGCCAAGTTTTCTGCTACTTCAGAGTATTTTTAGGTGTGGTATGTTCTTAGCCTGAGCTGGTTTTCATCTGTTCCTGTAATTCACAAGTCCTCAAAATAACTCCCTGACTTCTTTTTTTTTCCCCCTATTTTTTTTTAACGCTGTTTAATCAGGATGGGGATCTGAACTGTGAATTTATCCAAACCAGTCTCCTTTTAGTGCTTGGGGTTTGTTTTTTTTGCTGTGCCAAACCGCTTCTGGTGTTTCCAGCAAGGCCCTGACAGCATACCTTCTTGTTATTATTTATGCATGGAAGGCCAAACCAAATGCTTGGGTGGGTCGCCGAAGACACGGAGTAGGTAGTTTTTTCCATCCGCAGGACCCCATTTACATTTAAATGAACTTGCTCCTTGTGAAAGATTGGCTCCAGCAGAGAATACCACATGACCACAGACATTGAAATTAAATCACAATCACAAGGATAGAAGCCACCAACATACTGCTAAAAACAACCTACAACGCGTATCTGCGTCGCCGCCTTCATGTCAGTAAGAGAGAGAAAACCCTCCCGTTTATTCTACAAGATGCCTCCCGCTATATTTTCTTAATCCATGTGTATAATAAGACGCCGCTGCTCAAAGCAAGAGTCAAGCAAGTAACACGCCAAGCTACCTCTGTCCCGACGGGATTTCTCGCAAGGAGCAGGCAAATTGTCATGTGCAGCTCCAGGCTGTAAATGGATGATGCCTCCCGGCTGATGCCGGGGTGGCACCGACTTGACAAATGTGGGAAAGTCCTCAGCTGTGAGATGGGGGCTTAGGTTGTGGGCTCGTGGTCAATTGAAAGGTTGCATTAAATGTAAATTATAGGACTGTTACTTAGATATATACCCTTCTCCACCAGGTGAAAGGCAAACAGTGCCCTGCACTAATTCACAGATGAACTGGTGATAGGCTTGCTGAATAAGGCAAGCGGGCAGGCAGCAGGCAATTATAATCCCCATCTTTGAAGGAAGGAAGGAAAGGCATTTTTATATAAAACCATATTAAATTTCCTTTTTTAAGTGCCTCTATGTATTTCTCTTTTCAATTTATATGGAAAAGTATTAGGCAAAAATCTACAGCAGAACTGGCAGTAAATATCACAGTAACAATTGCTCTTTTATTAAATATTTATTGAAATAAATTCCTGTGCTTTCTCATTTTTCTTCTTCTGCTTCCAATATTTATTTACAGCTGATTATTAACATCTGCCAGCGTAACAGTTTCATCTGTACAGAAGCCGAAGGGTAAAAAAGTCACACACCCCCTCTAACATGACCTGTAGTTAGACAGAAAACAGTTTTCCCAGTCACCGCTTGGCTTCCTGTCTGTGACCTCTGAAAAGCATTGGAGGCCAGGGTTAATGGCCTTTCCAATCTCTGTGATAAGAATTCATTTTGTTCTATTACCAGCAGTTATCTCAGGAGCCTGCTGCATCACTTCAGCAGGGTTCAATCAATGAGAGGACCTAATGAAGTAACCAGCTGTAGCTCTATTTCCCTGGTCAACTCTATCAGACAAATAAGATCTATCAGTCACATCTTCGGGCCGAGCCCGGGAGCAGCATCCTCACGTGCCGGGGCCATATGCAGATGAACTAACCATACCTGGCCCTCTCTTCTTAATCTTCCCTTGTAGGGTGGCTTTTCTAACGGCAGAGGGAATGAAATGGCTTCGAAATGTGGCGTTAAGAGGAGAATAATGCTGGATTAAGAAACGGTGGATTTTCAGAGCAGCGGGAAGCTTTTGTATTAATAGCAAAAATAGAGTAAATTAGATTGCAGGAGAGATTTTTTTTTTCCCTGAGCAACCCCTATTCTCCTTAGATGGTACTCTCAAAAAGAAAAAAATATTTTGTTTATTATTTTCTGCCTTACATTACCATGTGTCATAAACCGTTTTAATTACAGCACTTAATTTTTAGTTTGTCACTTAAAAAGGAAATATAATTACGGTAATACTTTTCAGTCAAATGTCAGCCAAAATAACGTCATTCTTATTTTATATTTAAGTCACGCCATTGGAAATAAAAACATTACCTTGGACAAAATTATAAATACATAATTTTGTAATTTGTTATAACCAACTTTATCCTCTCACATTTCAAAAATGGCCTAAGTACTTAGAAGGACAAATCTTCCTTAAAAGGCCCTGGATTTGGAACTTGAAAAATAAGGAAAATAATAACAAAGGACAACTTCAGGACTTCAGAGCTCTGAACATCAAAGTATAACTCTATAATTAATTAGAGGGCGCAGGAGGAAAATGCACTGCATGTTGCTTGTACCAAAACGCCTGGTCTGGCTTCGTCACCAGGTGTGACAAAGTTGTGGGCGGCCCCCACGGGCAGATCACTGACAGCGCTGGGGGAAGGCGTCTCGGAAGAGTGTCAGATTGGCTGAAACGCTGAAAGCTGCATGTAGCTACGTTTATTTTATTAGGTTAATCTCAACAAATCTCATGAAATGAAATTTGTATCCTTTTAACTTAACCGCGTGCTTTGTCAAATTGAAAGGAAGGAAAGTCTGGCTACGTGCTGCTGTGGGGAGAGAGAGAGATGATATCCAAGAAATAAAGCTAAAAATTATAACTATTCAACATGCACACACGCTGTGCACAGAAAAGTCTATATAATTAAAAGCTAAGTATCATTTTGCATATAGTAACACATCTGATGGATTATGACACACAAATTCCAGAGTACATGTGCTTCAAATAAGCGCTTATATCTTTTTTTTTTTTCCTGTGAGCAAAACAAGGGCATTCTTCTTCTGCAGTCTGCCTGCATTAATAAAACAAGGGGAATATTTATTACTTATACAATCAGAGGAAATCCAAGAAATCTTCCCTTTTAATTTTGAACCACCTTAATGAAAAACAAGGGAAGAATGTGTTTTACCAGCGCAGTTTGGTACTTAAGGAAAGCCCGTCTCTGCCATAGCTACGATGGTACATTTGAAAAGGACTGAAATGTCTATGCTCCATATGTAAACAGATAAGATTATGCCTAGCAGGCATTTTGGGAACATCTGTCAATTTTTTATGGAACGCACTGATTGTGGGCTATTGATTGCATTTAAACAAAGTTGTTTCAAAAAAAAAAATCAGCTAACAATTCGTGTAGAAAGGACTGATCAATATTTAAATGACTCTCTATATTGATTTAAAATTAACTTTCAATTAAGAGATCCATAGGACTCTTAACTGCGACACTTATCCATTCAAGAGAAAATAAAGGTACATTTATCGATACACTTAAACAGCAGTGGCTGGTTTCCTATCGATTTGGTCATTTGCGCTGGGATTCGTTAGCGTCATCTGACTTTAACTCGCTTACGAGCTTTTCACAGTGTGTGATGCTGCGAGATGCGGGAAGGTACAAACCGGTACCGGGGAAGCAAAGGGAATCGGAAGAGGGAGGCACAGGTAAGTCACACTCCTGCTTTTTACATCTCCTGATGACGGACAAGCCCATTTAAAAACTGCCCTGTTCTTCATTTGGGTTGGGAGCAAATTCTTGTCAACTGCCCTGTTACGGACTGTCTGGAACAGGAGACGTACAAATGAATAAAGTCTTTACCACTGATAGGTAACGGTTCTATCGGCTCCTATCAGCTCCCACAAGATCACCTATTTGCGTGCATTGATTAACATATAATCAATCAGAACTTCAGCTCACTGTTTGCAGGATGTTTTTAAGTGGCAGTATCGCGATTGCTATATATATATAGCATATATATATAAATACACACCCCCATATGATATTTAAGGCCAATATAATTTAATATTGTAATTATGGAACCAGCCATCACATGGAGTTTGAAAGACTTACCGAGACGTTTGAAAGTAAACATTAAGTGTATATCCCCGTTTCAGAGAAAAACTCAAATATATTTGTACTAAACAAAAATATACTACAATAGCATAGCTATAACCATAAACATGTGCAAAAGCATCAGCACATTTAGGAACACAAATTAAAACCAGGACTGTAATTACATACTTCATTATTTATATGTATTCTGGGTATTTTGGTATACTAAGGAAGCTGGACATGTAATCTCTATAGTTAATAATAGACCAAATTCATCCCAGGTGTAATTTCATTGAAGTCAATGGACCTGGAACTGCACCTGGAATGAATTTGGCCCAACGCTATGAATGCCTCCTGACTCTCGCCGGCCCAGATTAACATGTAAGATATAACACAAAAATGAAATAAAAATAGAAGATGTCCAGGAGGCAGAGCATGTTTACAGAGCAGAGTGGTAATAACCTTGCCTGATATACATATATATATATATATATGTGGCAGAGCTTTGTGTGGCCAGACAGTATCGCTGGGAAGGAGGAAGGGCTAACGCCGACGCTGGCTCAGGTTTGCTTGTCTCCCTTCCCACCATTGCCTATTTCTTTCTCTTTTTCTCTCTCTTTTTGTTTTTGAAGCCCAGAACCTTCCAGTGAAATGAAACTGCCCCAATCCGACCCGTTTATTACCCATTCATTTGCTGTGATGTAATCTCCAGGAGGAAAAACCTGCTGTAATAGTAACGTTTCAACATGAAGACCTGTTCTGATCAACTGGGAATCCCAAACAGAATGTATGTAAAATCCAACTTGCACATGTGATCCCCAACATTTCATTTAAAAGCAAAAAAAAAAAGATTTTGCGACCAAAACAGATCAAATTCTTTGAAACCTGGATGCTTTTTATATTATGATGAGCTGCTGCCTCCATTATTTATTCTTTCCTCTGTCCACTAAAGGTTAAATCACACTTACCAAAGGCTCATTGGCAGAGTTATGATATGAATCAGTGATATCTTCAGGATCGTAATAATGCAGAAAACTGGTTACGGCCTCTTGCTGCTGGGTGGGAGTCACGACCAGCAAGACCGGTGTGAAAATGCAAAGCAAATACCCCCTCCTAAAATGTCTAAATCACATAATGTTAGTGTAACGTAATTTGGAATATATTATGACGGTTACAATTACTAAAAAGTGCATGATGCCATTATTTCCAACTGGAAATTAGATGATTATACTAATTAAGTGATAGCAGGTGGTACAGGATGACTGCTACAATCTCCTCTGATGTGCAGAGAGGGATGCACGGCTCGCTGTCTAAAACACTCAGGAATAGTAACAATTGGCTTAAGCAGTTTCTGTCCCAAGATGCAGAATAAGGATTCACTTTGATTTAACACTTCCTTATCACATCAAAGAGGTGAAGAGGCATCTCTATGGATTGGCTGAGGGAAAAAGGGAAAAAAAAAGCAAGCTACTGGTAGGGCTTCTATCCATGTAACTAACACCTCCTGGTATAACAGAATTACAGAATAATGTAATTCTAAAATGCCAGAAACCTTCTTTTAAATTGCAGCTGCCCTAAATTCATCATTACTGCTTTTGACTTCCTCAATTCGGAAGTAGCTATAGGTGTACCACTCAGTCTCTAAGTTGAGCAAACTGGAAATGTACTAAAATAAATATTTCTCTGGCAATGAAAGCACTAAATACTTTTAAGAATATATGTGGTCACTAAATACATTTGAGTT
This sequence comes from Numenius arquata, assembly GCF_964106895.1. Lineage (NCBI taxonomy): Eukaryota > Metazoa > Chordata > Aves > Charadriiformes > Scolopacidae > Numenius > Numenius arquata. Next base: position 1,268,665 of record NC_133579.1, read on the forward strand.
TTAACTCAAATTTACTAAGCAGTATTTACACATTATTTTTACAGCAGGATTTGAAGATTATTCACAATTGCATTAAGTTAGACAAATAATCCTTCAGTCCCATGAGTCATTCCAGAGCTTGTTTTTCTTGTCCTCTCTGCTCTATGTTCAGACTGAAGTAAGGCTAAATCATCACCATCGATTAGTTTTCCAGATCAGCCATGGTGAGTTTAAATACCTTGCGATGTGGTTAAGAAGCTACTCTCTGTCTCTCTTTTTGTTTTTTGGACTTCCATGTGTTTCTGGAGCGTGACCTGGGTTTAGCAATGGCAGGGAGCAGGGCTGCTGAAGGAGCACCATGCTGGGCGAGAACGCAACCAACGTATGCCTAAGAGGCAAACCGAGCGACTCTTACAAATGACGGAAAATAAATGTTATCTAATTTCGGAAAATCTCTTATCTATCTTTATCTGTCTCTGTAGCATTCATTGCAGTTTTGCTATTGTATTTCTTACTGCAGATCAAAAGCGGGGCTGATAAGACTTGAGTCTAGAGATATTTGTGACGTGCTATGATATCTCGCAGCGTAGCTAGTTCATTTAGAAAAATTACTGCCTTCTCCCTCTGCATCTCCCGAAGCCTTACCCCCACCACAACTTCAAGCCCCGTGTGCGCTGCCTGGATTTTCCTGGGTGAACACAAGAGAAAGCCAGACTGGACAGTGGGAGGTGAAAAACTAGTGTTTTCCCTCGGATGTTGTGCATTGCATTGTTGTGACATTCCCTTCTCGGTGATGAGGCGAGCAAACTCAGGATGCCCTACTCTTCTTCTGCCTCAAAAATCCACACAGTTGTACGTACCATGAGAACAGCAAGTGCAGAGCAGAAGAGGTCTGCAGCAAGGACAAAAAATAAAGCTTCTCCAGCTTACAAGCCTAAATGAACTTTTTTTCTTTCTCCTTTACAGAGAAACATGAAAGTTTGTGAAAATCACTCATCTCCCATTTTTTTATGCTTTAATAGAACTAAATGGAATGGAACTAAACTTCTGATTGCAAAAAATGCCTTATCTCTCCTGTGAATACTAAACTGCGCAGCATTCAGAATAGTATCATACAGATGTTCTTCTGTGAACCCATACAACAGTTGCATCTTCTCCAGGACAAAACTTAAGCAAATTTCCCCCGGCGAACATGACAAATACCTCTCTCCTCCTCTGTGGCTAAAACAAAACCCTTTCCTCCCGCACCCCGGGGCGTCCAATAACCTGTGCGAAAGGGAATCATGGCAGACAGCGACTCAGAAGCGGCTACTGGAGAAATTTGAACTTGTTGTTCAACTAAAGAAAATGCCATCACCGTACCACAGGCACCAGGCCAGCCCCCCCACCCTTGCACGCCACTGATTAGTTCAGCCTGAGCCCAACAAAAATCCTTAATCTCCTCTTTTTAATATTGAAGAGGTAAACCCCTCTTTCACCTGCATGTGGAGTCTCCTTTTCATCAAAGCTCAGGAGATCCCAGCAACAAAATCAATGTATGCATGTTCCGAGCAGTTTTCAGGGTTTTGTAAGACAAATCTTTCAAATGGGAGCTAGTTTAATGCTATTGAGCTGAGTTTCGATCTGACAGAGTGAGTGAACAACACAGAAACAGTTCACTTACCACTGCTCACACGACGGGAGGTGGGAATCAGGTACAGCTCTGCACAAACACAGCTCTGAGATTTCCCTCTGAACTCTTCCCCCACCCTAACCCGGTGTTAAATGCAACAGGACAGTGTTTAAACAAACACAGATTTAAGAAAGAAATGCAATTTATTTCTCTGCAGTAACGAGAGGCGATTATGGCTTTCTCATTCAAAGTGGTGAAAACTAAGGCTAGGGCCACTAAATTTAACAGAGTTGTGCTAGTGCTAAACTGAATCTAACAGGAGCATATTCAGGCTCTAACAGAAAGACACACCTGATCTGTCACCAACAAATACCCTGTTCTGCATTTCCCTCCTGTTTTAAAACTTCCAACAGCTTGCTTTCTGGATTTTTTTGAAGGAAAAAGAACATTTAAAAAAAGATTTACTTAATTTTACCACCAGACATTGCAGATGAATATGAGTTATAGTACAGCTATGCACAGACAGGTTTTTTGTTCCAACACTCTGAGCCTTTGAATGCCAGTACTACAATCAGCTTAGGATTGGAGACATTTTATTCCTCTTCTGAGAAAACAGTACTACAGCCACATGGCCATATCACCACCGTATCATGACAGGCTCCATGATCATACATCTGATTAGAAAAACGATCACTATTCACTTCTTGAGCTATGCAGTATCTGGAATAATATGCTCTGTGCTTCCTCTGAACTGTTTATATTCCTTCCTTTTAATAAAAAAATTAATGAGACTTCTAAAATGCTTACAGTAAACATACAACCCAAGTGGGAAGTCTAAAATAAAATGAATCTAACAAAAAGAACAATACTTTGAATTTGTAATATTAGAGTGACAGAACAGCCAAACTAAGACAATTAGGGATGGTTTTTGCCAATTCCGGCTTTATCAATGGGACAACAGTCTACTGAGACAACCAGGGACCAGAGGGAAGAGCATTCGCACCCATCCAGTTTAAATACCAAGGTCTGGCCCCAGAAAAGTGAAAACGTCAACTTGTCCTGTCATTATTCAGTTCAAACCCATGGCTCAAAGTAAACGAGAAATGTAATTATCTTATTTTATTAACTATACAGTTAGCCCTGGCTGTTCCTCCTTTCAGGATGTGCATGTGAAGTAACTAAGTTCTCACAAAAAGGGACAATTTAGTTCAGTTTCTTCAGAAGTGCTTGAAGATCTGCAGAATTCTGGCTGATGTATATGTAAAATACACTTCTGCAATCCATATGGAAGCACTAGATGGAATAATGTATCAATGCATGTTTCACACACTGTACAATACAAACTAGTATAAATGATAAGAGTGAAAAAAAAATACAAGATTCAGTGTAGGTTCGACATATTAGCAAATTTAGAGCAGGCTACTCATCTTCCTTATATTAAAAATGTCTATTACCCAGTGTAATTGAATAACTCTCTGATAATTACAACATCAGCATTTTAATAGTATATAAATAACCTCTCCCCTAATTACCATTTTGCTAAATTTTTCATATATTGCAGTATTATGAAAGAAGGTTCTTGGTAAAGTACTTTACCCTTTCAACAACAATTAATAATTTAATTAACAGGCCCCCTTTTTTTTTTTTTTAAACAAAAGCTTATGTAGAAAGAGCAAGGAGGTTCACAGTTGAAAGGAGAGCTCTCTTTTATGCTATAATCATGGCTTCATGGCTGTAGGAGTATAAAATTTTTTCATGGCTTATTTCTCTTTCAGCGCAGGCTTTCAGTAGAAACGATACCTGAATTTTTGGTGCCGCGAATAAAATCCTGTGCACTTGTCTTGAAATACAAGTGCGCCCATCTGGTTTGGAACTTAAAAAGAGGCATTTCCCCACCAGCTGATTTTTCACAAGTAAATTTGTGTATTTTTTTTTTTTAAAGGAACCCATAGAGAGAATCGTGTCACTGCCGTCTTGACCTTACGAAATTAGAAGGGAAGCACACCGTCAAAAATAGAAACTGAATTTTCTTGGGCGGTCACAGATCCCTTTTCCCTGGTGTGAGGGAAGGCAAGTGAGGTGCGTGGCTCAGAGGCACACGGGGGGACAGAAGACGGGACCCATGCTCAGGCACAGCCCAGGTAAGGAGCTGAGGATCGGAAAAGCTGTGCGTCATGGGTGACCCTGCAGCACAACAGAACCGCCTTCCATGAAGGGCTGACAATCACAACCGCGATAATATTCACAGAACATCATAAGAGCCACAACATTAATGGGTTTGGACTTTATCATCAGTGTCATATTTTGCTAATTTCCAGGCGTTTTATTTACCTCGTGACAGAGAATGCCCCAGCTAAACTTACATCCACTGCCAGAATTTCAGAATGTCAGCTCCAGTTTTATAGAAACCTTATTCTTTTTAGAAGTAATTAGCTAAGGCAGAGTTTGTATGGCAATTAAAAACCACTTGCTTGCAGAAGCTTGTAAGCATTATGTAATTTTTTTAAACTACAAGTACATATGCGTATTCTTGCCTCCAGCTTAAATACAGTGAATGTTGTAGTTGGTTGCACAGGAATTGTCTCAAGAACATTAAAGCAAGCCAAACACGATTGTATTCCAACTAAAATTGCTCTCTTTATACCGTGTATTGAAACTTGATAACTGTTGGTTATAAAATTCCTTTGATTTTCTGTAGGTAATAAAATACTTTGGCAATTACTATTGACAGTTCTGGATAATCTTGAAGGCTGCCTTGCCTGAAGAAGATGAGTGTTACAAATCACTCCACTGAAAGAGGGAAGAACAGCAGCAGGCAGCAGACAGGTTTCAATTTCACAATGCTGATTATCTCATTCCTGATTCTATGCATGCCTAAATCTGAGGATCCCTCAAGCAGCTATATGGACTTCTACTTTTAAAATGCCTATTACGCTTTCATACTTTTTGCTGCTTCCTGAAGAGTGCCATTTCGCCAAGCTTAAATAGCAGAAAATTGCACTGCTTTTCCTCTGCCCATCTCCTCAATCTCTATTAACCTGCACAAGAACAAAGGAGTATGATAGTCCAGCTATAGGTTGGGAAATAGGTTTGAAGTTGTTTTTCATTTACTGGTACCTCTCTTCCCGATTCATAAATGTATGTGAACAATAACATTATTTTATTACGTTACCTAATGACTGAAAGCATAGCCTTTAATTACACCTCTATTTCTACTAATAAATACGCCGTGTGTTCAGAAATACACCCAGCTATTGTTTACGCGGCCATCAAATGATACCCCAGTGCTGTCAGCGTGTGTCAAGGCTTAAGCAGAAAGGGATAAAAAAAGGACACAGCGAAAAATGTTGCGGGTTTTTGTTGGGTTTGGTTTTGTTGTTTCCCCCCCCCCCCCCTATTTAGGCTACAGGAGAAGAAGCAGAAGCAGCTACAAGCAGAAAGGAAAATTGTTGAAGCACCTGGTTCTAATGCTTGCAGTAGGCCTTTATTAGATGTCATAAACTGAATGATGCATTACTCTGTGGACAACTTATAGCCTGCAAATGTTGAGGTAAAATGGAGGACAAAGAATTCTTTTAAAACAAAAAGGTTAAATGTTCCTTTTCAATCAAACAATACTTATTAAATGGAGAAATCATAACAGGCTCAGAGAGATTGGAGACTATTTCTGTTATTTTTTAATGTATTTCTGTATTACCTTAACAAATAAAAAGTATTTTACTTTAATAATTCGCATTTTATGTAAGAATGATTTAAAGTCTATCCTACATTTCACCTGTATTATTAAACAAAGGAAAAACATTTAAGAATCCTATTGCTGATACAGGTTTGGCAGCCCAATCCCAAATCTAAATAATTGCATTAAAACCCACGCAGGCCATCAGCCACCACCAACAAAAAGGGTAATTTTGTCCCCCCAGAAAATGTTTTAAAATAAGATCTGCTTTGCATTTAAAAAGATAAAAGAATGTTTTCTAAAATGACAATTGCTGGTTGGCCATCGATTCTGGGCTTTAATCTCGTGGCCTACTCAAATTTCCCATTATGTCTGAGGGAGGCTGAGGGGGATGGAGAGGCCGAGCTGTGGGCCTTCAGCAGAAGTGGAGGGGGGTTACAGCGGTAAGAAACACAGCTGTTGCTCACAAACTGCAAGCGTTAGAATAACTCGCTACTAGCTTTGGGGTTGGGGTTTGTGTTTTGGGTTTTCTGGTTTGTTTTGGTTTTTTCTGTGTTTTTTTTTTTTTTTTTTCCTCGCTGCTAATAAAAACTTAAAGTGTTTTGCATGCTTTCTATAAACAGTGCACTTAAGTTTTATAATCTAGTACATCTTATTAAGCGTGAAGTCTGCTGATCCCTAAATTATTCATAACATGGTCCAGACTGATTAAGATTGGCTTGTTAAGGAGCACAAGAAGCAATTAAACTGACAAGGCAGTGCGGCCTTGATGTATACATTTATTATCACAAGAATACCCAAAGTGAATGCCCTTATTAAGCAATGAATTTCACCTCACTGGCCTTCTACCATTGCTGCCACAGGCAGAGAGAGCTAGGAACAACATGTCAAAAGCTAACTCTGAGGAAATGCCTATCTTCAAGTGAAACCGATTTTGTAATGAACCTTTCAGTTCACTCCTGAGGTAATAAATCCTGACTGGTGCATTAATTACTTGATAACATCCCATCAAAATGCAAATGCAGCACTTGACCCATAGGAATGGCTCACTAGCTGTTAACTCTTCAGGGTATACATAAATTGTCTGTTTTCTTTTATCAAACAGGGCATTTATTTCCATCTTGCTAGGGTGAATGTCACTCCTGCCACCCTCGGCCCCTCAGTGGCCTGACACCATCATTTGCAGAGGACTGTCACTATGTGCCGACATCCTAATTGTGCTACTTCTTTGCTTTGTACCTTTGAGGCAGAATTTCCAGCTTCCCCCCCCGCCCTCCCTCCCCTCTTCCTTTTCTGGAGGAATCTTGCATGTCAAGGACAAAGCTGTAATAGCGTTACAAAGAATGACCCCCACCTCTAAAGTACACTAATCTTTCTTTTCAATGGCAATACATTAAACAAGGAATTTAGTTCCTTGAAGTGATTAAATGAAAGCTGAACATATCTACGTGAATCGCTGCCCGACGTAGGCAGAGCGTGCATGCTTTTAGCCAGAACGCCGCCAAAGACACATTTACATCTTTTAAAGCTGTTTCCTCCGTCCCTTCAATGAGGGTTCGATTTTGACAGTCCACAAGCAAATAACACGTCAAAAAGTAAAACAAAGTGCGTTTCATAACACGAATTCAGCAACGGTGAAATACGATGCATCGCATTCTTTTCGCTCGCCGAGAAAATAGGCTGCTTTAATTACAAAAACTATTTCCACAATAAATGTTAATGAGGAGCCGCGTTTTATATTTCCCCACTCAAAATGCTAATCTACATCCGTGGGTCTGACTCTCCCACCTGGGTCAACCTGCTTTACGGTTTTTTTATTTGTCTTGAAGGCTTGGTGAAAATCCTTAATTCAGGTTACTAGGCAACCCTGCAGGTGAGAAAATATAATGTTTGGCCTACTCCATTTTCGAATACACACAGTGGCCTAATGTCTTCCAAATAGACTGTGCAAAGCATGCACTGATAATTCCCTGCTACATTTTCTGAAGGCGAGGTCAGGAGAAAATTAATTGATGCTGAAAATAATGACAGGAGGAGAAGAACCACTGAGACTTGGTGTGACTGGCATGTGATGATGTTAGCAAGAATCCCAGCATGTGACTGGACAGTGTGATGAAAAATATACTTTATGTGAAGGAAAAACAAGTTACAAAACTTAATTAGTTTTTGACACTTCTTCATAAGTTATTATCTTTTCATTTGGAACATTGCCTTGGGACATCAATACACAAGAAGAAATGAAACATTCTTACTGTAAATCTGAAGGAAAAAAGATGACTTTATATTGCTCTTCTCCTTTTACATGTCTTTTTGAATAAACAAAATATCCACTGCAGCCTAAGGTGTACAAGCCCCTGAAGATGTTTCTGCTGAGAGCGTAGAATAGACTTGTTCGATGTAATAATCCTGTTACAACTGATTATGCAGTTTCACTTTTAAAAATAAAGGGGAGGAGGACTGGAATCCAAAATGGTCACACACACACACAAAAAGCTATAGATGAGAAGCAGTTAAATTATAGCACCTACAGCAATAATGCTTCCTGTACAGCAAATGTATTTTTAATTTTTTCCACTAAGGCTTATACCTAGAAGTAATTCACACTGATTACTAAATAACCCTTGTGAGTTGCTTTGTCTTTTGAATTTTAAAAAATACACTTGCCGTGAGCAATGAATTTCATAAACCACCAGCTCTCATGCTTGATGAATCATTCTTATTTTATGCAGTGCTGTGTGATAGAGAACTGAGATAAAATATTCCATCCACAAGCTATTCAGTACAATTTATCATCAGCGGCTCACTAGTCCAGTGATAATACCTGGCTTGCAGATTGTAATGATCAGATTCTGTTTTTATTTCAAACAGGAGCGATCCGAATACCAGAGTTTTTAATTTACATACATTAGTGAGGTTCAAATGTGGCAATAGCTACAAGCAAATTCACTTGCAAACTGAATGCTCGCCTTGCATAATGGGTTCCCTTTAGCTATTACTCACCAGTGAAGTACCCAGATAAAAATGAAAACAAAGAGGAAATAAGGAAAATCATGATACAAACACCATGCTGCCGACTAGGATAATTACTGAACCACAGTGAAGGTCACGTTTATATCTGTTTTAGTAATGATTTCTTACATTTTTCCCTTTGTATGGAAAGAATAAATGCCATCTCTTTTCTGCATTAGTACAGTACTGTATTCTTTGCATTCTGTAGTTTTCCAAAGTCCCAGCACACTATCATTAATAAAAGTTTTTTTTCTTGGTGTAAATTGGAATAAATGAAATACTGAAACAGCTGATAAATACATAGGCAACTTCAAAATCTCTGTAAATTACACCAGCTTGAGCATTTAGTAAAAAACAATGGGCTTATAATAAAATACCTCTTATAGCTATATCACTTTTATACTGACCACAGTATTGAGCTTCAATTCCCAGCAGCGTCATTACTAGACATTTTCTGCCACCTTTCTAAATCTGAAAAGCTTCCTACATTTAGTGAAGATTAGGTAATGCTACAAGCAATCAATAACAGCTATCAATTCCATACCTTGTTCAGAAGAACAAGTTGATTAAAAGTAAGTAAAAAGGATGGTTGAATATGCTTTAGAACTATCTGACTCTTCTACCTACACCATCATGACAAAAAAAATATTATTCACAGGCCAAAGAAATAGCTCTTAGCAACAGTGAGGTTATGACTCAAACCAACAAAAGCCAGAATATTCTAAGTTCAGTTTGACACTCTCCTTATCACACAGGGGAAAAAAAAAAAAAAGGAAAAAAAAAGGCAGGCACAGAGGCACAAGTGAAAAATATCATGTCAGCCTCAACTTTGATTTCTTGGGCTTTGCTTAGTTTGTGTCAAAGCCTTAATGCTCTTTACAAGTAGTCCCTGTCTCTGATTTTTCTTCCTTTCTAGATATTTTTTTCCCCTCAAACAACAGTTCCAAAAAATTTATGTTGAAAGTTAGAAAATGTCTATTAGTTACCAGCAACATAAAAAAATTGTGAAGGGAGCCATCCCAAGCCGAGTCACACACATACAAAACCAGATAAGACTTCATTTATTAATGGCCATATATGTTCTTCTGCCTGTGTGCAGGCCTTAGCACGTACGCACGACTAATGGCCACATATGTTCTTCTGCCTGTGTGCAGGCCTTAGCACGTACGCATGACTAATGGCCACATAAACCTAAACACATTTACACAAATATGATCCCAACTATTTAAGTCCTTTTCCCGTAGCACTTGCTAGAGACCTTCCAATCCCCTGAATCTGAATCCTGAATTTTGGCAAGTCAACCAGCTTAGAAGAAATTCCAGCCTTCCACACAGGGCACGAAGGAAAGGAAATCTCCGCTGAGAGAGAGTTTCTCACACAAATTAGTTCTCCACGTTCCCTATTTTCTAACTCTGTACTCGCAGCCCGGCAGTTTTGTATCCCTCTGCTAGAGCAACTCATTGGCCTCCATACCAGTGGGGAGAGGCAGTGAAGTGGCCAATAATCTGCAAATGTGTTTAATCTTGATTAAATAAATGACAGAAGGGAAGATGAGACGCCCCTCTTTGCCGTTCATCCATGACTGCCCAGCCCGGCTGCCTGCAATGCCCCCAGGACGGGCTCTGCTGCAGGTAGGGGGTACCTCTGCACCCCCCCAGGACAACTTGGCTTTGGGTTGAGGTTCCTCTCCATCTGCCCTCCTTGAGTGCTTCACCACGATGGGAAAATGATGGGTAGCGACTCCCCATTCCATGCGGCTTCCATAATGAAGGCGCCAATCCTTAAAGAAGCAGAAGTCGCTAGACAATAGCCCTTTAAAATTTTGATCTCTCTTACGAATAGAATCACGGGCCAGACGTTGTTCTTCAGCAAAAAGGGGGCAAAAAGCATCAGCTGTATTGCTAAAATACCTGCCAGCAAACGCTGTTCTTGGTTTTGGAGAATAAACTTCTGAAGCCGTACAGATCCACACAAAGTCAGGAGTCCCTTCCTTCACGCAGACCTCTTCTGTGCTGCATCATTCCGCTGAAATGAATATTTCTGAATCTGGAATTATTTATGCTCAGGAAGGTAAAGTTCACCTCCCTGCTGCTCAGAAAAAAATCAATGTATGTGGGTAATCTAAAAGAGAATAAGGAAATTGCAATATATGATATGTAGTCAAAGGACTACTCTGAAGCACTTTATTGGCTGTTATTTCAGCTCCTAGACTAAATGAAATAATGCTTGATCACACTGTCATAGACTGAAGGGCCTGGCCCCAACAGTCTTATCTCATGCTATAGCTCCACATAGAAACTCCTCTGCTCTCTTGCAAATTGTGCTCAGTTTAGGCCCTGCTGTAGAATTTAAATGTATTCTATGGCTTTAGATGCTGTTTGAGCACAAGAAACACTATGGAGCATTTTGCAGCTTTGATAATGCTGTAATTACCTTTGTGTGATCACTTCAGAAGAGATTTCCTTAGAGATGTAGTAACTTTATGGTATTTTTGAGACTCCAATACAGCTCAAAGTCACGACAGTAAAAATAATCCTAACTAGAATTGAAATTACAAAGACCAAGATGTCTAAAAAAGCGTATCAGAATTAGAAGCAAATTTTATTTTATTTTATTTCCTCTTTTTTTGTATTTTTTGTTTTGTTCTCAGGGAGGTGTAAGGCAGGCAGGAAGAACTACTTCTTGCCTACAGAAGAAGGACAAAAATCAAGCCTTAAGCTAGTAGACAAATCGATTACAGTTAAACAGCTTTCAAAAGTACTAAGTATACATTATATCTACACCTTGACAAACCAACCATCAGCAGAGCCTTAGCTTGCTGCAAGTTTCAGATCGTCTTGCCAACTCCCTGAAATGTATTTACAGTGGAAGAAATTTCTGCTGCAGTAGCATAAAGTGGGCTTCTGTGCTGCAGCATGTGACACGGCCTGATAATAAAAGAACATGGTGTGAGACCGAGCAACTTCTATAGAATAAAGCAATTTCAATTGCTTTATGTAATTTAAAAAAATAAAAAGAAAAGAAAAGAAAGAGAGAGAGAGAGTTCTAGATTAAGAATTTATTATATTCTGGCATGAAGTTTTCTCAGTGGAATGTTACCAAACAAATAGGAAAATTAAGGAGATTCTGTGGAACTGTATAATGCTGACATCTGATGCAATAAGTCCAATTTGTAGTGAAATAGACCAAAAATGCTGTGCCAAAAGCATTGTAAAACATTTCTCATCTGAGAGTGAATTTCTGCGAGGAGATTGGGGGATGGGATGAAGAAGGGTGGGATGAAGGAAGGAGGAAAGAGAAACAAGGAACTCATTTGATTGCGGACTCGAGTTTGCTCTTCACGAGTAAGTGATAAAATTCCACTAAACTCAACAGCACCAGAGCAGATCTTATAAGAAGAGCAACGTTTTAAATAATCAGATACTTCTAGCCAGGACCAAAAAAACCACTCTATACTTTGTCATCACCCTCTTTTATTTTTCTGAGTATCTGACTCCTTCTCTCTCTGTTATTTTTTCCACAACAAATCAACAAGAGTGAGACCCTAAAACAGCTCTCGCAAGACCAAGGGATCCCACAGTTAACTTCCCCGATTATTCTACATTTAGGGAAGGGAAGGAAAGGACCTGACAAATAATCCCCGCTGCCATTGTGTGGCCATTACAGTGTCCTGTGAGCCTGGACAAGTTATTAGGTCAGACGCTAACTTCCTAAGTAGAAAAATGATGTGGTCGCCTTTGTCCTCCCTGCAGTAATGGCTGGAGTCAGTACTAATTAAGGCCCCGCGGCAGTGTGGTACGAGAGAGGTCAGAGACTTCTTTCTGACACCTAAACAGTGCTCAGCTCAAAGGAACTGCCCCTAATCTGAAATGATGTGATGTAGAGCTGGCCTTTCAGCTTCACTGTATATTTAAAGGAAAATGACAGTTAATGACAGGGGTGTCAAAAACGAGCAGATGGAGAGGCTAAGGAAAACATAGCTCTATGGTAAAATTTACTTACAGTTCGTCACTGTGCTCAGAATTAGAGGTTACCGCACAAACGTGGAAGGTTTGGGTACCTTTCCGTCATTTTGCTGAAGTAGAAAAAAATTTTGCCTTACGCACATAACTCGAAGAAAGGCTGTTGACAGAGTAGGCTTATTTTTCCATCATTATGCAAAAATCAGTACATACATACCCCCACACAACCTACACTGCTTTCAGTTTTCTGTTATCAAAATAAAATATGAAAATAAGAAGAAGAACATTTAGTCTCATTCAGTGGATTACTACTTTCCATTTTATCTTGTTGGGAGTAACCATTGCAGTAATTAATCTTCTAGTCATTTTCTTTCTCCCCTTCAGGCATGGAACTTGGGAAACAAAAGCAATATTCAAAACAGAAACCAAGATTTATTGTCAGTTAGTCATAATAGACACCTGCACAGATTACTAATTACTACAAAACCATAAGGTCTGCCGACACAAATCCTTTCCCATTCTCTCTTTTTATCCACCCCTGGTGACACACCTGCAAGCCTTTAATTGATGTTGTATTTATCTCAGGAGTCCTTGTTAGCATTGTATTGTAGCGTCACCGCTCACGATGCTAGAGCTAAGGTTCGGTCAGTGTTTCCACTGTGGAGGCTTCCCTCCCTTTCTTCCCCTCCCTCCCTCCTTCCTTCCCTTCCTTCCTTCCTTCCTTCCCCTCCCTCCTTCCTTCCCTTCCCTCCTTCCCCTCTGACCCCTTTCTCCCAGGCTTTTTAAGAAAATTTGCTCCAGGCTAGAAGTTGAGCAGTGAGGTCTCACTCCAGGCTCAAATGATTCTTTTAATCAAACTAGAAAAAGAATTGGCTTGGAGTAATGCCTAAAAAGCAAAAACAAACAACAACAACAAAAAAATCCCCCGAAAGTTTTTCAGGCTCACGTAGTTGAACCATTTCTTTGATGTCTATTAAAAAAATTAAAATTTAGCAAGTAAAAAATTTAGCCCACCATAGGGAATTGCAACATCTGGTATTTCCCTCAAAAGTCGAAAGGGATGAGATCCATAATCACTAAAAAAAGAGGCTTTCAAATGGGTACTGTAATGACTTCCTATAAAATATACTAGTAAACATTCCGAATATGAATGTGAAGAATTATTATCACACAGAGCATAGATAATGTAATTTCTGCCCCCAAATGACATATATTATTTAATATTTTTGCTTTACAATTGTAAGCAGCTCTTATCCATATGTTCCAGAGGACTTCTTTGAATTATTTGTATACAAATGCTCAATATCATCAGCTTTTGTAAACTATTTTTAATAATTAATACATTCAATGATATTGTAGAGCTTTCATTACAGACAGAGAAACTGACATCTATCTATTTATGTATAAAGCCAGAAACAGAGTCCTTTCAATCCATGGCTCTAAGATAGAAGGGGAGAAAGATAAGACAATAGGGGAAATGAAGGGAATTCATTTTGCCTCAGTCCTGTGTCACGTGGCATCTGACAGAGACAGAGTTTAAGAAACATTTTTCAGTGTGGTTTCTCCCTGCACAGCCCAGGCCTTGGTTCAAGCAAAGACTGCACCACATAATTCAGGAGACCGTTTTACACTTCTTGCTGAAGCTATCTAGAAGTACTTCTGTTCCCATCAGGACCTCAAGGCCCATTAGAACTTGACTTCTCACTCAACAGGTTGCTCTAACAACAAAAAACCCCAACAAAATCCCAAGCAACCAACAAAAAAAACCCCTCAAAGCAACTCAAAACAAGTCAGCTAGCTTTAATGTGACATGTGAGCACATTACCCAGGTTTAGGCTTTGGTTTTTATAACGTTTGGAAGAGATTCATTGAAATAAATCCCCTTCCATTGCCAGAACAATTTGCCCTACAGGAAGAGTCAGGGACAAGGACACGGGGCCTTTTCTTTGGCATCCCACCTGGGCTAAATGGCTACCAGTGGACCCTGGGCTCAAGATGTGTCACGCTGCCCACCAGCAATTACAGCACTGGTTCACTGACAGGTTATTCAGCACCTGATCTCACGGTTGCTTGTTGTGGACCCCACTGGAAAACATGAGTTTTCCATAAGGATGCAAACCCTTGTCTGCCAGGCATCTTTGGGTGGGACACTGCCCCACTTGAGTTTCCTGGGATTTATGTAGACTTTGGAGGAATTTCTAGGATCTTACGCTTCCCCTGTACCTCTCCACACATCTCCTACTCCAAGGCTGTAAACGTGTTTTGCAGATTTTGTGTATTTTAAACTGATATGGTTCCATGGGCCTGACTCAAGGAAGGCCCCACAGCTTTTTTTTTTGCAATCTGAGCCTGGACATACCCTACAAACAGCTGTTCTACTTCAAAACCTATTGCTCAGAAACCAAGTATTATCTAAATGTATTTTAAAACAACCAGCACCCAAGATGAATCCAGCTTAACTGCATTTCTGCCATTGCACAATTATCTAGACATGTCTATTTTCCTCTGACATCCTCACTCCCAGCAGGTTTTGGAGCCCAAGTCACACTTTCCCTTTTCCTACTGTCCCTCCTGAGATGCTCTCCATTATTAAACCCTGTAGGTATTCTTTGTTCTCCCGCGCTCGCAGCTTAAGCCCGGTCTGCTGAAAACGAGATGTCTGGAAAACTGGCCAGGAGCTGGGATGCTGTGCCAGGGAAGCATGACTACATGCTTGACCTCTTCCTCTCTTCAGTCCCTCAGCATCTGCTACTGGCGGCTGTCAGGTTCCTGTTACAAAACCATCCACCAGTGCCAGCACCATCCCATAACCAGAAGTATTAGCTGGTAAAGAACAATCTGAGCCCTTTTTTTTTTTTTTTCTCCCCCTCCCCCCCCCTCCTTTCTGCCTGTGTTTAGTCATATCTGTTGACTGAAAATCAACATATCCAAACATTAAACCTCATCCCAGTAACCAGAAGAACACACAGTTTCCATGAATAATAATGATCTTGAGGGAACCTCAGACCCCACCGAATTCCAGATTTAGTTATGGAATATGAGCTGGAATCTAAATTTGCATGGGCTGGAATATAAATTTGGGATGAATACTTGTCCTCCGTCTCTAGCGGATGTGTCCATGTTCTCTGAACTAGGTCAGCCACCTCTGCACTGCGTTCCACTGCTGGTAGAGATGTGACCCAAACCAGATGGGACTCCTCACAGAGAAAGGCCCTTCAACGTGTTCCTTCTAAAACTGGATTTCACCCCCCTTGCAAACAATGAGGTAAAATTCAGGGGACCGCTGGAAGTTGAGAGCTCGTAGGAGACCTACTAATTCGCTTCTAGAAATGGGGAGCCTTTAGAAACACATTATTCTCTTGCAGATTAAATTCAGTACTTCACCGATTGGCAGAGCAAAGCCTATGCACCAGTTAAAATCCATTTAAGCTGCATTTTGAGGGCTTAAGTGAGGCTTAAATGATGCCTAGGTTTTGTGCTAGCCTTCTGCAGAGAGGATGAATCTTACCCTTATGTGAACTAATCAGTTTTGATGTTCTCTCTTCCATTTAAAATCAGTGAATTATTAATCTTCATGTGTACAGTAACTTCTTGAAGCATATTTTATATGCAAATTCATATTAACATCATAGCAACATCTATAATACAGACTGAAATAAATTATGAGGTACTGTGTAAAGGATCCTAGCCATTATGACCTATCAAGTCAAAAATTCAATGAAATTAAAAAAAATATTATGCCCTTTAAATACATATTTACATAATAGACTGTAATGGCTCAGAAAAAAAATCTCTTACTGCATGTAAATAATGCATGTTTTTAGATTTGTCTAAATACGTATGCACATGTATTTACATATTAACATGACAGGTTGCAAAGATACTAAATGAAGTGGTTTGTCTTGTGCACTACATGAGTGTTTTTAAACACTCAGAAGAGAAAAATTTAAATCACAGATACACACCATATAGTCAAGCAAAGACCCAATTTCCTACTCCTCCTGAAAAACTTAGCACATATGCTCAATTTCAAATCAATATTCTTAGGCTTTCCAACAATTTATTGTAGATATTTTTAATTCAAGATCTCCACAGTACCTCCATGTTGACATACAACTGGCAACGCCGCTAATCTGCAAGAGGAGACGGTAGCATTTACAAGTAAGAAATTCAGATTTAAACCCTGACATAAATTTTAACTGGCGATAGATTTTGTGATTTGAGTTATAAAAGGTGGAAGATGGATGATTTTTGAATGGATATTCTGAAAATGTTGACCTTGCAAAAGCCGTAGGTTTGTGAGAACACACCTACTGCCTGTCACACCGCTTCAGCGTCACTTGTGTCTCACCACAGCTTACACCTCTAATTCAGGCACCCAGAAACACTGAATGTGCGTGGAGTTTACTTGAATGAGCAGTGACACGGAAGCCACGATGAACTCTTTAGTGAGCAGAAATTATTTGCATATTAAAGCATCAGACACCACCCCTCTTTCCTTGTGGCAACTTCAACAGCTATTCCCAGCCCGTGCGGCGCAGCAGGAGCTGGGTGGATCGACAGACACGCAGGAGAGCCCACCGTGACTCAATCTACGCGTTTACGCAAGGTTCTCTCGGAGGTGCAAACGAACGCTTCCTATCGACAGCGAGTAAGGGCTGGTGCATCACCGCAGCTATGGCCTGATAGGAACCTCCTCGCATCCTGCGAGGATAGAACAGCCATTCCTCATACCCTTAGTCCACCGAAAGCCTTTGTATTTGAAATAAAAATAATAGCAACAGTCAAGTATGCTAATGTCCATAATCATTGTAAATTATAACTGTCAGTGGTCACAAACCTACCCCAGGAAAACATAAGGTAACAATTTAGCCTTATATTACTGCTTTCAGGGAAGAAGAATACTCATAGGAAACTTAAGTAGTATGGGGATTATAACATATATTCTAAAAATAGAATGTTTTGGGATTCTTTTTTTTCCCCCTTTTTTTTTTTTTCTAAATGGAATATTTCCATATAAAGCCCTGTGAGCAGAATTTTGCACTCAGTTTCCATTGCTGAAATCATACCCGTCTCCATTTAGAGTTAGTGGAGATGTGCATAGTGATTTTAATTCTGAACGGAAGACGGGAAGGTGCCAGGAAAGCAATAGCTTTAGTCTACAAATAATAGCATCCAACCACAGGGGAGAAAACGTACCCTCCCTCCCTAAATATATAGTAAAAATAATGCTGAAATTGCAGGCGGTTGCTTATCTTTATGATCTGGACAGTGCGGCTCATTTCCATTTGCACTCACACAAAGGCAGATTGAAAGCGTAAGGACAGTTCCTTGCAGTTGGAAAAGAGGAACAAAAGGAAGAGATATTATAAATTAATATGAGAAGGCAAAGATTTGTTGACTCAATCTGCGTTAAGAAATGTGTAATTTTGGACTCGCTTTTTAGGAAACTCCAATCTCATCAAAATGTCTTTTATATAAAAAGCAATATCCAGGTTTTTGGTTTTGCCAACACGCACAAAGATGAGACATGCTATGGACTTTAATTTTTGCTTGCATATCTTACATTGTGTCAACTTATATTCACAATGCCATATTTCCATAATTTTTCACAATTTGAAAAAGAAATAGAGAAAGGGAAAAGGAAAATGAATATAAAAGAGATTTAATTAAAGAGCTCATTCTGATTATTCACTTTTTAGAAATACTTGATGACAAATCTTATGTATTATAAAACACATATTTTGCCAAGAAAGTGAATCAAAATGATTATGTCAGCACAAAGAATGCATTCAGATACATGAAAATATTTGGCTGGGTATGTGAGGACTCAGAACTGAAATTCCAAACTCTGTGTGTGTTATGATGCTTACTTAGGTTTAGCCATTTCTTGGTTTGGGTGGGATTGTTTTCTTTTGGTTTTTTTTGTTTGTTTTTTTTTTTTTTTTTTCCCAATTATTAGTGATCATATAGTTCCCTGGAAGATTAAAAAAAAGGAAAAAAAAAAAAAAAGAAAAAAAAAGGCCACCGACTTTTAAGTCTGTAAGTACAAGTACTGTATTCCTTCTGTAGGTTCTAACTGCCCTCCGAATAATTACAGAGCGGAGACTTGGCTGTCATTCATGTGTATCTATTCCATTGTGTGAAGAGAAAAAGAAAATGGTTGCCCATACATTAGCACATCACCCATGGCTAGTGCAATGACAAGATAGATTAGGATGTATATTAAATCTCACACATGACTGCCTTTCTGTATCAAGGTAAAAAATACTTGCTCTTACATACATTAGGGACTAGTGTTGGACTGACATCTACATTAATATTGACAGCATATCAACATTTTTTACATTAACTGAGTCAATAACTAGTCTAAACCTGGTAAAACTTAGATAACAAAAATGAAGAAAATATCTAGCAAGCAGCATTAGATTCTTGTATCTAAGAAGAGAAAATTAACCCCCAAATACTACATTGCTTTTCTGAATTATCAATCCTACAGCAATACATCAACCAGTGTATACAGCTGTGACTTGGTAATCCAATCTCATTTGTCAAACAAGAATTCTGGTAGATAAGGAATGCTTCTAGGAAAAGAAAACCCCGCACAGACAATAACATAAATATTATATACATAGGAGGCTGATTATAAAAAGCTGGATTAGCATCATTGTATTACTTCACCTCCCAAACATTACTTCCCCAGACATGATGGAATTGTCAGGCAGTAATCCCACTTCCACAATAGCTGCTCCTGACAAACGCACACAAAACCTGCACAAACTCCAGACTATTTTCCTATTTTGCAAGGGGAGTTAAAATGTTTATTTGTATTTTCCATGTTAAGAAATACCTTTAAATCAAAACTGCTATGTAGGTTAGCTTAGGAAAGGGATTTCATTATTTACCTTTGGTGTAAAATCTCCAGTAAATACGCAGTTGCTTCTCATTCCAAGCCAATGTCTTGCTTTCATTAATAATTAAATGCTGTTTTCCAATGATATCTAGCTATTTTATACTCTGGTCTTTGAAACATATTGTCTTCCAAATTAAGCTCAAAACCAAACTATTCATGTTTTTAAGGCGCCTACACATTTTAGGAACGTGCACGTGAATGCTGGGAGGTAAAAATGTCCATTCTCCTGGATTCGCCGTGCTCCCAGGTGAAATGCCAGGACATCAGTACACGGAAACTTTTGGAAACAGCGTCCATTAGAATGAGTTCCTGGCCCAAAGCTGATATGTAAATGGCTTATCATTGCCATTTTAGCAACTAGGGCTGCTGCAGCTGGAAGCATCCCGGAGCACTATTACTGGGCAGAAACAAAAGCACGAGGCAGCCGTGCAAAGTTTTTAGATTGTAAACACACCAAGGAGCAACATTTCAAGTGTCATTCCTCTCCCAAGCCAGGGAAGCTTTTGTTTAACCACCTTTCTCACTAAAGGCTACCTTTCCCCTCTGTTTTAGCGTTCTGCGGAAGATGATGAGGGTTAAAGTGATATTCTCGGCAATATTTATCTCCAAACGATCCCATCTTTCATTTATGCAAGTCCTTGAGAACGGCGATGAAACGGGCCGTGAAAAACCTAAGCTTATGGACGTGAGCTCTTCCATCAGGCAATACCGGGGGTAAACAATGGGCAGGAAGAAGAGGCCTCTCTCGACTCTTCTGCTAATGCTCTTCTAGGCCCTTCTAGCTAAACATATAAAAGAAAAAGATGCGGAGAAATGCCTGGCACAGAATTGGAGCTAGCACTCTAGTGCTTGAGATGTTGACAGCATTCAAGCTGATTAATTAATATCAGTAAAGCCCACTGAAAAAGGTTAAAAGAGCACTTTAACATGCAGTGATATTATCATGATCATTAGGATGGCATGTTTCTGTCTTTGCTAATGTATCTTCTTTTATCAGCTCAATAAACTGATGTAGGAGTGCAATTTTTCAATTACATTTTCATAAACAGATGGCAGAATTTAACAAATTAATGTTTAGAGTAATGGCACGGTTATGAGGCTTCTACTTTTACATTTTTTGCCCTGAAGCTTTTGATACCAAATCCCAATAACGCCAATCTCCTTAGTTCAGAGCAGTTTCATATTCCTAGGTTGCTGCATAATGATCCCTGATCTGATTGTTTCAACGTGAGGAGAGACGGGTGACTGTAGGTAGTAAGCTTAATTTATTAAATAATAGGGATATTAATCTGTTTGTCAAATTTCATAGACATTTCAACAAAAGCTTAACCTCCCTGATGATTATCCTTTTGAGCTGAAACACGCTGTTGCAGGGCAGAAACGATACTTAAGTGCTATTGCAGAACGCATCTTTTGTTCCTAAATTTCATTCCTAACCAGGGCTAAATGATGCCCCATTTATAACGTTTTCAATTCGCGGAGTCCACATGTGGCCACATCCTCGGGTTGCCAGACACAGTGTATGTTTCAGAAAGCTAAACCTCATAAATCTCCAGAAATTCCTCACATCTATTATGTTTACCTTCTGCTGCTGATGAGCCTGTTGGGCTCTGTACAGAGGAAATTACAAGCGCTCCAGAAGATTTGGCAAGAAGATGCTAGAAGAAACAATGGGCAAAAAAAAAAAAAAACATAATTCTTAACCGAACCATCCCATCCAGCTTTGGCTACCATTGACATAGCTGAGATTACAGCCAGTAAAATGGAAATTCCATCGAAATGGAATAAATTGTTTTCAAAAATCCCTATCTGATTGGTGTTAGTTATGTCTGAAATTAAACATGTTAAGCTACACTCGGTGTAACTTATGGAACTCAGCTGAAGTCCAACATTCATACTGAAATTCAGTCTGTTTAAACACTTTGCCAATTAAGAACAAAAGGCAGTTGTATCCAAGAGCGTTTTTTGCCTATTATCTTCTTGCTCATTTCTATTAATCTATATTACAAAATGTCTTCCTTTTTACTTAATAGATGTTTGGAGACTGTTGTAACAGCTGCTAACTAGTAAGGAAATGCCAGCAGAAATATTTTATGGTCACACGTTTAAATACCTCTGGAAATTTGTTTATAGTTAATGCCAACCGAAATTCTTATGTTCTAGGCATATTTTGCATAGTGATCAA
>NC_133579.1:1295000-1347500 GCF_964106895.1 Numenius arquata
AAGAAAATGTCAGCCCAAGCACCTGTACGCTATGGATCGTCACCTGCGAAAACAAACATCGTAATTAGCCTCATCAAAACGCCCAGGAAAGTTCAAAGGGAGAGACGGGTGAGCACCTGGAGCTCTCTATCCTTTCCTCCAGTGCCTGCATCTGAAAAATATACCTAAGCCTTGACTTATACCTGAGAGAGGCATCTCTGTGCCGGTCAGACCGCGCATCCCCCCGAACCATCCAAAAAGGAAAAGGCACCCCAGGGCATCACCTCCTCCCCTGCCCCAGGGACACGGGTCTGCCCGAGGCCACAGCAAAGGCGGGGGGAGAAGACTTTCAGCATATAACACACAAAAGCACCTTCTAGAACAGGAGATGAAATTAAACTCCTTTTATTATTTTTTTTCTTATGTAAATCAAGTAACCGTTTAGGCCAATTAGTATGCAAGCGATGTTATTTCTAGAATTTAATCCCATGTTTATTAATAAAGCAGACAGGTCAACTCACAAAATAGCCAGCCTCCTTGCAACGCAAGCAGAGCTTTCCTTTCCCCACAGTGTACCTGGGGGGGATTCGTGCACCGCTTGGTCCACAATGAATAAAAAATTACATTAATACAAAGGAGCGAGGAGAATCTGAAAGCCCCTTTTCCTTTTGTCTAAATCCGGCACTGTCCGGTGCAGAATATTGTACCTCGGGTGTGTGAAGAACAGCAGGCTCTGCCTTTCAGCTTGCCTCATCAGCTGGGAGTTTTAATTTGAAGCGCTTTTTGCATGAAACTTACTTTTTCTTGGTTTTTTGGGGGGGGTTTTTTTTGGGTTTTTTGGATTTTTTTTCCGCCAGCCCCTCCTGGCTAATGTTGCACCAACCCAAAGCATTCAGGGTCTCCTCTGCCCCCGGGCCAGCCGAGCATATCAAGTGTGCCTGCAACACTCACAGCCTAATGAACAATGCACAAAAACAAAAGTAACAGCAAGGCTCCTATTATCTGATCTTCCGTAAAACACAAAAACTGCCTGCTCGGGCACAGAGGAAGTGCCAGTAAGCCTGCAGGTGTGAGCCAGTTAAAAGAAAAGGCTTTGGCTAAATAGATTCTTTGACTGCTAGGGATTAGAGTCATGGCACCAGTGGTAACACACATCTTTTCCTTTAATTTACAAAATTTTCTCACGAGTTTGCAAGAGTTCACCCCATCGGGGGCTTTCTGAGGCCATTCAAATGTCTTAAGTTTTAATTAAGTTGGAGTTGTCAGAAGAAAGCTTTTTTGGCACAGAGTCAGGGTCATTAATTACTGCTATCTTTGTTTCTTTCAGAAAAAAGAACTCCACTGACTTGTTGGGTTACTTACACAGCCTACATTTTCTGTCCTGCGGTCCTTATTCACCTCCGAGCCAGGCTTGATTAAGCAGTTTACCAATTACTTCCATCAATCTGATTTACAAATCCTATGGGTAATCTTAACTTCAGAAGCTTTTCTCTCTGCTGATTCGAGGTACAGTAGTAATGAAAGCAGCACGATGGGTAGAACCACAAAGCATTTTAAAATTCCAGATTTTCCACCCTGAATGGCCCTCGAATCACATTCCTGATTTTATCATTTCGTGCCCATCCTCTCGTAGCCGGATTGTCGGTTATTAGCAGACACGAGCCGCACGGCACACACCGAGCAGAATAAACATCATTTCCTTGCTATCTTGCAATTGCGGGGTAAAAGTTCATGTTTTCTATCAGTCAAATAAATACCTGCAAACAAGCCGGCATTCACATCCCAGGGCATCGTATCTGCATTTGATAATGGCAGAAACTTTATTGCTAGGGCCCATGCATCAAAAAATGTAAAAGTCCAGAATAATTAACTAAAATTGTTACCCTGTAACAATTACTCACTGGCCTAAGCAAAGGCTAATTTGTAGGCTTCATTTCTACCAGATGCATGCACGTCATAAAAAAGCCAACACCTAAACTGGTGCTAATTTGCTGCTTCATCAGAGTCTGAGATACGGGGAATGCACCGTCTCCCTCACTCCTAGAGACCATGGCCTGGAGGCTCAGTGGGAAATACAATATTATATAGCAATATGCTATATATCCATTCCATACAGCGAAGATTTTGATTTCCAAGCCTGTCCATTCTTTGCCTCTGGTCATCATTAACTTCACATGCATACACAATTATCATATATTACTGTAAAACAAATACACAGCGGGTTGATAGTCATGTGTTTTCAGATACCTGGTAAATTCTTCTGCTTATACAGAATATTTTGCATAAATGCCATTACCATTATTAGAAAGCTTGATCATTATATACCTTTCTAAACACACTGCTTGTTCATTTAAATGAAGTTTGTTTTATCAAAATCCTCAAATTCCTTGAAGCCTGCAAAAGGCCTATGCTAAACTATATTTTGTACTGTTTTTAATAAAAACATTGGCAAAATAATGTTTTTTCAGAAACCCTGACTTGGGTTTCTGATTTATGGAGTATACTTTACCATTTTGAGCTACTCAGCTCAGCAAGTGGTTGCTCAGAGACTGCAAGACTTGAAATGTCTGTGGCAAAGTATAAATTATTTTGATCCTCCCGTGGGTATTTACTTAATTTCTCACCCATTTACTGTACTTCGCGTAAAATGGCAGAAGTGAGATAGAAACTGTTAAAAAGCCAGGAACACTCCCAAGAAGGCTAGCTGGCTCTGGGAGGTTGAGATACCTGCAATAGCGGCAATCCGCTGCTAAAGAAACTCCTTTGCTGCTACGCGTTATGTTTCCATCTATTACTTCTGTCTCCAAAACCCAACACCCAAAATCACACTCCCATAGAAATTACAGTGGCTATTTATCTCGTAAAATATCAAAAACCGGTACTACAACCAGATGACGAAACTGTGTTGAAAAATTCTTACAAAATGGCCATCTCTTTATTTGCAGCATTTTATTTGTAACGATTCTGCTGTGGCGCTGATTGGCAAAGCGTCACAGAATTGCATCAATCCCTGGTACCGTTATCATTTTTTTTCACCTTAGTTAACATCATCTCTAACAAAAGCACCTCTGTCGAGAGCAATCCAGATGATTTATGTACCTCTACAGGATGAACCTACGTAGGGATGCACAGCTGTTGTCATACCCCTGAATTCTGTATTTCCACATACAAGCCCAGTGTCACCATCCTGGCCAGTGGGTAACCTCCACCTTGTTACTGAAGTGCTCTTGAAGTGGGAGATAGGGAGACCTGAACCCCAGGGCCGTGGTCTCCCACCCGGTTTCTCCAGTGGTTCTCCAGGTTTCGTGGGCTCCAGTGGGAGTCATGGTACCTGCACCCACCACCCTGCACCCACTTCAGAGCTTTAGGCTGGTTTCCGTCTCTGCTATTAAGGGCTTCACCCAGCCCTTTCAGAACCTCCAGCTTGCTTTTATTTTTCTTCTGTAGTTGAACAACATCTCTAAAATCCATCTCTCTGTTTTTAAATAAATACACACATAAATAAATACACTAATAAGAAATGCCCTACCAGGCTGGCAGTGTCAAAAAGCCCTTTGAGAGGCTTTACGCGTTTTATTCTACAGCTGAATGTGCAATTCTAGCCCTTTTTAGCCATGACGAAAAACGGGAAACTTTAATAACCCTTAAATGTTGTGCGTGTGCACCAGCATATATGTATGAAAAATCGGAAACCTCTACATGAACACTGTAAATCAAAAGCTGTTTTAACAAGGTATTAAGATGCGTATTCAAGAGGAGATGCGTATTGAAGGAGGCGGAGACTCAAGCTCTGTAGATTGATCAGCACAAACGTAGCACAAGTACCGTGATAAAAATGAAGAGTTTGTACATCTTTTCCAAATATTCCTTTCACCTTCCACTTTTCACTCTGGGCGTAGTCCTTTCTTTATAACGCTTAATTTGGTTGTTAGAGAAAACAAGCAACTACTGCTTCGTTGAGCGTTGCTTGGAAATAATGGATTACTCTCTTGCAGTTTTGGTTCTTTGCACGATTGTAGCTTGGTGCGTATAAATATATAACCAGGCTACTTGACCTGAAGAGCGTCTCTCTGTCTTACTAAGTGCATGGCTAATAAGTCTAAGTAAGGGTGAAAAAAGAAGCCCAACACGGCAAAGTACCATTACACTGGTAGAACCTCCTAAATATGATATTTATTTCATGATGAAATCCCATTTCTGTTTTTTATCAAGCAACGGGTTGTAAGACTTTGAGACAGGCTCATCTACCAGCAGCAAAAATGGTCAGTGGTAGAGAGAGAATTCACCTGTATTGGCAGCTTCACTGAAGGTCAACAAAAAGTATCTTTCCCTACTGATATTCTGAAATATTTTTATTAAGTAAAACATAGAGCAGCAGACCCTTTCAGTTAAATAAAAATGAATTTTCAATGGCATTAATAACTAAAAATCTTTGTTGGTTGCTTCTATAATAGAAACATTACTGAAATACATATTTCTCTATTTTGTTTTCTTATCAGTATGTCAATACACATACTTATATTCTACAGTAGTTAGCGTGACATGAAAAACTATAATGGATAACAGCTAAATATTCCCTCTTCTGTGAAGGACATGGGCAAGGGAGATATGCTTATCTGGCAGCCCAGGATCTCACCTCACTCTTTGTATTAACTCTGGGTAGTAAATGTGATTTTGGCTATAAGAAAGCAAGCGTTGGCAAAAAGGCCCAGGCAAAGAGAACCCAGTTGGCAACTGCTTCATCCCTCTGTGCCCTGCTTCAGGAGCCACTGTTCTGAGGGATGGTATTCCCTGAATTTCTTCCTCTGCCAAAGACAGCCCTCTTCCAGGAGAGCAGACTCAGGTAAAATTACCAACTTTCACTACCTGACTACATTAGAGTGGGGCATGTACATTAGTATATTAATATATAGATTTACACACATATAATGTGACTTTTGACTGAGTGGCTGAAAAATACTCAAACTGCAAATGTCCAAAGATCTAAATGTACAGGTAAGGATAAGTGTGTTTTAAAATGGTCTTTTCTTCTGGGTAGCCTTCTTTGATCTGCTGTCTCAGGGAAGAAGACCAGCACATCCTACTACAGATCACCTTCCAATGGACTGAACCACTTGGGCGAGGGGCAGTTTATTATGGTTACTTCGGTGCCAAGATGCCATGAGACAACAAAACACCCGACCCAGAAAAAAACCTGAAATTAGCATGTTTGATGTGCAATGTTACTTGGTTAAACAATCACTACTGCTCATTTTACTTGCCTTGTACAGAAAGGTGAAAATTCAAGCTGAAAAAGACAGCAGCGCTCGTCCATGCATGCAGAATGACTTCCTGTTATATCCTTCAAAATTCATTGTCTGGTCTCATCTCACTATGGGAGCACTCCCAATTACTACACCTATTCGCATCTGTTATTGCTTTATGACATGCCTAAAGCCGTGTGCAGTACTATATCTTATGGTGGTCTGCAGGAGGGGTCTGTCCCAGTGCTGTTCTATAACATGACACAAGCAAGAACAGGACTGTTGGGGAGGGGGGGACCCGTTGGTTGTCCTATCATGTTGCCAACTCGTACCCAATTTGCTGCCCACTATCACCCCTGGGCCTTTTTTCAACATCAAATCCTTCACACGCACCTTTCTCCTGCTGAATATCTGCGCTTTGCGTTATTATTTCAGCAGATATATCAGGTTCCGTTTGCCAGGTTGAATCCCATTTTGTGATTTCCTGGCTGTATTTCTAACCCGTCCTCACTTCTTTTTATATCTACACACTCTGTCCTCGCCGGTGTTGGCAACACCTCCCAGTTTTAGTACGACCCGCAGATTTAATGAGTGGTCTGTTTACCTCCCCTTTCCTTAATCACCTGATCAACAAATTGAGTCTTTCATTCACATCCGCCAAACACCTCTGGATGACTTACTCCAGTCCCAAAACACAACTTGCGCTCCGGCAACCAGCTGGAAAATTCACGTGACAATGTGGGCACATTCCAGTTCATCCTAACTGCCCAAAACCTTTTGCAAATTTCTTTATCTAACCCTTCATTTAAGCAAAGATCTACAAAGTTATTTCCTCCATGTTATTTTTCTTATTAGAACAGTTTCCAAATATTTTTGCCTGATTTTCTGCACTTAATTTCATTTATTCCAGTCACTATGCCATTTCCTCTGGAAACCACTTTCCTGTGTTTCCATGGGAAATGGTCCAAGGTTCAACTGGACCTTCAGAACCCATGCTCACAGAATCACAGAATGATTGGAACAGGGGGTTGGAGGAAGAGGGGTTGGAAGACACCTCTGGAGACCATCCAGTCCAACCCCCTGCCAGAGCAGGGTCACCCAGAGCAGGTCCCACAGGAACGTGTCCAGGAGGGTTTAGAATGTCTCCAGAGAAGGAGACTCCACCACCTCTCTGGGCAGCCTCTTCCAGGGCTCTGCCACCCTCACAAGAAAGAAGTTCCTCCTCATGTTTAGATGGAACTTCCTCTGTTCCAGCTTGTGCCCGTTCCCTCTTGTCCTGTCACTGGGCACCACTGAAAAAAGACTGGCCCACCAAAAAGGACTCTCTTCCATGTTTCTCAGAGAAAAGCTGGAAAAAGTGGAGGGAGTTCCACTAGATGGCACGATGTCTCCTTCTTCCCAAACCCTCGGGAGCCCCTGGGTGGACCCTCTCGGGCCCATGTGTGGAGAAGAGGCAGAGTCAGATAAGAGAGTCCACCCCAGAAGCCTGTGGTTCCCACAACAAGCCCAGAAGACCACTTGTGTTATTTTATCCATGTGCTCACTTTTCTTTCCATCGTGCGCGAGTGTGTGTGTAGCTCAGGAGCAATTTATGGTCAAGGGCAATTTGAAGCACAGCTTCATCGTACTCCTTTCCACACGCGGCACTCGGAGGGGCCAGGGAACAGGGAGGAGGCAAATAACACCTGCCGGGATATCCCTGGCCTCCTGGAAACGCCTTTGGGCTCAGCAAGTGGAGACAAGAGAAAGTATGGGGTAAAGCCTTCAGCGTCAGAGCAATAATATTCGTTATCTTATTGTTTAATCATTGTTATTACTTCAAATAGACCACAAATCTTTATGCAATCATGAAGATATGTACATATAGAGGATGAACCAAAAAAAGCCCTTTATTCCTACTGTTCTTGTTCTTCGAACCGTTTTATTTTAGGTCATCTTCAACTAAGACATAGCAAGGCGAAAGTTAAATTCTTTTGGGGTGAGGATGGTTTCTTGCAGCTCCAGTAAAGTGCCTGTCACACCACTAGGCTTTATAAACAACAACAGGCAGTCCTGTGGTAATTACCAGAATTACTCTTTTCCTCTTTTATTAAAGATTGGTATTAGATTTGCTGTTTCCCAGTCCTATGATAATTCCTCAATTGTACTTTACTTTTCAAAAATAATTACTAGTGATTATGTAAATTCATTATCTATGTCTCTTAAGACCATACTACGCTTATCATCCAGACCTGCTGATTTGTGTTTCTTCTGTTTTTTTTTTTCTATTGCCTTACTCTTTTTTTATCAACAACTATTTTGAAAAGGTCTTAATTACTCGATTTATTGTGTCCTTACTCTTTCTATTTCTCTTGTCAAAGACTGATTTTGAAAGTAGCTCAGTGCATCAGCCATTTCAGAACCGGCTTTCATTTTGTCACCCTCTTCATTTATTATTGAGCTTGCTTTTCTTCATTCCATTATTTCTTTTTTTTCTCCAATATATTTGAAATGCTAGTCTTATTTCCCCTGGCTCCTTTGGCTAGTATTAACTCATTCTGCTTTTGCATTTCTTTTAACTTTTCCAAGTCTTAAAAGAGTTTTAATTTTCCTGGTTGTTTCCTCCTTTCATTTTTGTCCTGGGAGAGATCTGGCATTCGTAGATCTTTGAGCAGCCCCTGGTGAAACTAGAACGACTTCTCCTTATCCCGTATATTTTCATCTTTCTCAAAACCATAGTTTAGTGCCTTTTAGAGAGAGGAGCTGGAAAATATGATTGGGAATACCTGCTTGCTATTTTCAACTGTGACTGGGCTGTAAAACATAACAATTTGACAATCTTGTGACTGGGTTTCTCCATTAGTAAAACCCTGGACATTATCTGTGTTGTCAGAGGACTGTGCCGTCATTTATTTAATATCGTTGTATCCTCTGACTTTCTCAGATATTAGAAACATGGAGTCTGTTATGATTTTACGGGATTCTACAATTGCTAAGTTCCTGAAGGGGAGAAATAGGCCAAATTCTTTCCTCCCTTTCACACTCAAACACCTTGAAGCACCTACAACATGAGTCTAAGTCAAAGTAACAAAAGGCGGGGTTTTCTTGAGTTATTACGTATGAATAAGATTCTAAACACTCCTTTGTGTACATTAGGTGTGATTTTCTATCTGATTAGCTGTGGTTAGCTGCAAAATATTCAAATACCTAACATGTTTGGCCATTTCCTCTATTTACAGACGTTCAAAAAAAAAACCCCTTGCTTTAGGTTTGGTGCAGTTTACAGTGCTACTGTCCTTATGGCGAGAAAAGGCATACCCTCGTAAAATTCCACCCCTCGGAATTCAGTGGGGTTTGGACAAATGAAAAAATATTACTTGCAAGGCTATAGAAATTAAATTAAGACCAGTAGTGGAACACAAAACTGGCATTCCCAGCCATGAATTATAAAGTAAACAATAAAAACTCTTTGCTAAATAATTTGACAAATTTCTAACTTTTTTGCCACTACTGAACTGCTTAAATGTGTGCCTGAGTACGGCAGCAACCAACACAACAGCCTTTATGGAGGAGCAAAATAGAATGGGACCATAAAATCTTGTGTTTTAATGAGAAAGTTAGTCAAGAACAGCAGAAGTAGTCTCAGAAACTGAGTCAGTTCTTTCCTACTTTCATCTCTCCCTTCTCTCCACCCCCAGCTTTGGAAAGAAAATAAAGCTGAAATTGAAAATTCAAATGCTAATTTTAAATTTATGGATATCCAAATCCCTTATGTTTGAAAAAAAAAGCCCCAATGAAATTAGTGAAAATAAATGTCCTGATCACTCTTCCCCTCTCGAGCTCTCTGCTTTTCCAGGTGGCTGCAGCGAGATCTCTTGCAATAATGGAGTGCTTCAATCTTTGATACTTAATTGTACTGGATTACTGTTTGGCAACGAACCAGCCGGTTGGCCTGGGGACAGATCATTTTATTTAACGGCTCATCACCAGAACCTCACCAGCGTACAAACAGAAATCGGCATTCTGCTGCTGCCAAAAAGCTGCGAGAACACAGGAGGCTAATCACACCTGGGAGACACGCGCCTAATGACATGTGCAGGTAAGCGACCACTTGAAAAAATGAAGGACAAAAGGCCGAAAAACACTGAAAAACCTGAAGCAATGAAAACCTAAAAAATCCACAGTAAAGAGATGCTTTTATCTAAAGGGAAAATCAACTGAAATCAAAACAAGCAGATTTTTTTTTCATGCTTAATTACCATTACACTTATAATAATTGTTACTTATTGTCTGTGTAATTTAGGCTTGAGGGAGGAATATGTGAAGAGTCCTGCTCCAAAAAAGTTTCAAGGAAATAATTTATGAGAGCTCACAGATAAGAGCCTTTAGATCTGACATTTTGATTTCTATAATAAATTGTTTTATTTAAAAAGTAAAACATCTTGTAAATTAATTCATCCCTCAAGCAACATGTAGAAATGCCTCAGACATGTTTCAACAAATGTTCAGGCTTCAGCTATGTTCATTATAATGTTCTACTATGATAATAAGCGCTCCGTAAATCAATAAGTAAAACTACACAGTGCCCAATTTAGAAATGCCGTTTCCGTCTCATCCTTACGCGGAAGCAAACGGCATTGGTTCTGTCGCGTCCCCTCCTCTGCTGTCACTGCGGGAAGCTTAGGAAAGGCATTTCACGGGGCTGGTTGTGAAAGACATACAGCAGGGCGGTGAAAAGTTTTATGGGGGCTGCAGCAAATATCAACAGTTCCCGGGGAAGGAGAAAAACGGGCGTCAAAAGTGGCTGCTTTAATCTCCAAGAGAACAGGTGAGTGAGGAAAAGAAACTCAAGTCTATCCGCGAGCAGAATTCCGTTTCTTTCTCCTCCCTTCTCCTCCCCCTCCAAATTAGCAGCCAGGAATTTTACTATTAAATGAAATTTATTATTAGGCTTGCTGGGAAAAGTCACCCTGCCTCTCTTTTTTAATGTGTCTCCACACCAACTTTTTGGCTCTGGCTTTCCTCTCCCAGCTGGGACGAAGCAGATCCTGCCTGCTGGGAAAGATGGCCTGAACACTGCGGACTCATTGAGGGAGAAGATCATTTGTTTCTTGCCACCAAGAGTTCCAGGGCTACCAAACAGATCAGCGTGGCTTTTTTGACCTTCCACCTCACGCTAGCCTTCCCCTTGCAGAGGTGCTCCTTGCTGCAAGGTCAGGAGGGTTTATTTCCTTAACTCCTTAGTACTTTTTTCCTTAGGACTTAAGTACTAGGTTTTCTTAACTACTCAGTAGACTTCAGATGGAAGGTGCTCATCTAAAGAAATAGACTTTAAAGCACAAAAAAAAAGAGTTTGCAATACAAACATTAGAATTAAAATATCAAGTATAAGCCAAATATAGTGCATACAGTTTACTGTAGCCTTTCTTTAATCAGGAAGAGCCTGACACATACATATCACAATCATACGTAAGAGAGAACATGTTAATATCTTTGCAGATACTGAATTTCTATAGAACACTGCACTAACCTAGTAGAAAACAGCCTCAGGAAACCATGTGATAAAGCATATCTCTATATGGTGATGTGCTTACGTGTCTTAATGCACATTCACAGAAAACAGGCGTGTATGTATGTGCTTGCACAAAGTCAATGTTACAACACATGGCACGTCATCATATTCCAATTAATGTCCTAAACTTGACCACGTTAAATATAATAGTTATTCTACCATCCAGTTAGAACAGAGCTGAAGTGATAGGCTGCAGAAGGAAGCACCTATTAAAAGTTCAGAGACAAGTTCCCTAAAAACACACATTTATGGTAAAAGAAACAGAACACACAAAGGCAACGATCAGGATCACCAAGCAGAATCTTACACTGAGGAATGCACAAATATATCAAACCAATCATCTTCTAGCACTACCAATAGTAATATCATAAAGATGGTAGCTATTTTCTACAAATAGATCTAAAATGACCTTTTCGGCTACATACAGTATGCGGTATTTTGTAATTTACTTTCCTTGATAATCAGTTCACTGGAGGCCTGAATCTTCCTTAATTTGCCATATAGGGTAAGTTCAGTACGACACCAATAAGCAGGAAGAGTGAATTAGCTGGGGTTACAAGCAAAAGGTCTACTAGGCAGCTAGTTCTTTGAACGCCGGACCACATAATTTTAAATGACTTAAACATCTGTACAAGAAACAAATAAATCCCGAAGGGTCAAATCCTGCAGTCTTCACTCAGGCAAAATTCCCATGGACTCGTGGGATTTGACCCTTAGTTGGGAATAGACACAGGTTCAGACCATCTTTTTCAAGCTCAAATGTGGAAATTCTCTTTGGGCCAGAGAAGTCCTCAGGGAAGGGCTTTCTGATACCACAAGCATCCCAGACACCAGTCCGGGCTAATCACTAACAGGTTAGCATCTCTGAAAATAATACTGTCTAACAGCAGAGGAATGTGTAGTCTGGTTCTCATAAAATTTCAAACCTGGGACAAAACAGAAGAATCTGGTAGAGCTACCTCTTTTTTCATCTGAATTAATAACACATTATCAGTTTGGTAAGAAAATATGAACTGTTATTATCAGGCTTCCAGATATACAATGAAACCTGGAAGCAAATGTAGCAGTAAATATTTGCTACTGCATATTCACAGTAAATGCTGAATATTGAATACTTATTTTTCAGTATCGTTACACTTTATAAATAGCTCATGGATTATGCCATTATAAAGCTATAAAATCACTCTAGATTTGAACATCCTTTGAAAAAGAAAAAAAGACACCACAGCACAGAATAAGTCTGCCCTCAAGAAAATAACATCTCCTTCCCTACAGAAAGACAAGAAGTTCCCTGGCAGACAAAGGTAAAGGCCAAATTCTAATATATGTCAATCTGTTTGCTTTAAAAATAACTGACACAAAAGTTGACCCAGTTTATCAGAACCTCATGTTTGTTCCTCTTATTTTCAAAAAAAAAAAAAAACCAAACCAACCAGCCACCGATTTTTTCGGGGGTGGAATTTGGGCTTTAGAAGCTCGGCTTGAGACAGTAGGGGCCAAATTTTCACCAGGAGCGAACAAAGCCTGTATCTGCAGGTGCTCGGCCTAAAGGCAGGAGTTGGGTACATGGACCAGGGCATCTGCCTTGAGCAGGTCCTTTGGAACAGCCAAAGTGCTGGCAAACCTCAGCTGGAAAGGCTGAGGGGCTTGGGCCTTTTTAGCCTGGAGAAGAGCAGACTGAGGGAGGATCTGATCAACGCCTATAAATACTTCAAGGGTGGGTGTCAGGAGGATGGGGCCAGTCTTTTTTCAGTGGTGCCCAGGGACAGGACAAGAGGTGACAGGCACAAACTGGAACATAAGAAGTTCCATCTAAACATGAGGAGGAACTTCTTTCCTGTGAGGGTGGCAGAGCCCTGGAAGAGGCTGCCCAGAGAGGTGGTGGAGTCTCCTTCTCTGGAGACATTCAAACCCCGCCTGGACACGTTCCTGTGGGACCTGCTCTAGGAGGACCTGCTCTGGCAGGGGTTGGACTAGATGATCTCCAGAAGTCCCTTCCAACCCCATATCATTCTGTGATTCTGTGGTTATGTGAAACGTGTTGGCCACCTCGCCAGGCTGAGTGACTGGTATCTTCATCCAGAGGAGAAGGAGCCCAGGGCAGGAGGTTTGTCCCCCAGGGAAAACCTGCAGAGATCAGAGGATCTGAGTCCTGCCACAGACACTCTGCTCCCGTCAGGAGACACCATTCCACTGACAGGGGGGTCTCCTACAACGTCCTGAGGACCCACAGACTTCATTTTTTCACATCCCTAGTCCTTTTTTTCTGGGGAATCCTTACAGAATTAGGAGGAAAGGTGTTACTAAGCGTCCTTCAGCTATCGCACATGCGGCACGTGTCCAACACCTCCCCTGGCAGAGACCTGCAGCGATCAACGTCAGGGGTCAGTATGGAAAGGGACGGCCTGTAGCGGGGCTCTGCCTCTCAGAAAGGGAAGGCAGAAAAATCTCAGAGCCACAGAAGGACGTCTGCAAGGACACAACGCACAAATATCAGATCTGAGGGAGAAAAGGAACAATGTAAGGGAAGGAACATTAAACATTTTCTGACAGAGGGCCAAAAAAATATTTTTCTTATTTTAAAGTTCCTTTAAAATATTACACATTTGTCCTGTTATTATAGGACATTCCTAGTTATTATATTGTTTCCTAGTTATTATATTGTTTTAGCCTACTGAAAAGCAAAATAACAAGAGCAAAGTCCCCTTCCATAAACAAAACAGAGCAAAAAAAAAATTGTGATGGCAAGTGAATCCCTCTTTATCACTCTGCCTGGAATTTCTATTGCAGAAACACAAAAGTCTGATTTATTTTTAAAGCATTTTAAACACATACCAACATTACTTGGAAGCAGGCCAGGTAAAAAAATTCCATCAGAACTGACACCCTACAAACACATGTTACCAGTAACCGCTATTGAGCCTAAAGAAATAAATGAAATGCTATACCTTTGGCAATGCAACACTTGGCACTTTGTCAAAGATTCATAGCAGCAAGGTATATATCTACTTTAAATATACAGTAAGCTCAGTATTAAACACATTCTCTCTCCTCCCCCCCCCCCCCCCCCCCCCCTTTAAGAGAAGTCTTTTGTCCCACAACTTTTAAAATTAATTTAAGGGCTTTTTTAAACTGAAACACTATGCAACTTGTGTTCCATAGCTGACCAAAAATCATGACTATGAATTCTCAGAAAACCTAATCCTTGCAAAAACAAGCTTTTTCCTGACTGTTATTTAAACCGCCCAGCTTTACGAACAAGAGAGGAAGAGTGTAGGTGATGGGACTTTGAGGGGGAGAATATTTTCTTGAAAATGTTGTCTCTAACAGCAGTGACAGAAAGGTTTATCAGGGTTCTGGATACCTTTAGCAAATCATGGCCTGAAAGGCCTTCATCATCATCATCATCATCTCAGCAGCCAGGTAAGTAAGAGGAAACAAATGCAAATTTAATATAAACAGGGGTGGTTTCTGGAGTTAAAAGCTACCTACAGTGTCCACAGCGGCTGTGTTTTTACCTACTCCACAGCAAAACAAACTCAAACAAACAGCAGTTCTCAGACAGGCAGCGATGCCTCTGTAAAACACCACAAAGTGCACTTACGGAGTGTTTTACGGCAAGCAGAGCTAGACTTAAAACACCCGAAGATCTTCTTGTGTCCGGGGGTAATTTAGACTCATGGTTATCACCAGAATGTTTCCATGGGAAGAAAAGAAATAAAAATAAATATATATATATAAAAAAAAAAGAGACCAGGTATCTTCTGTAAATAAAGCTTCGACTCAGCTGCTAAGAATGTAAACTCAGGGAGAGACCGGGACCGAATTTCACCTCTCTCCGTGAGTACCCTTGTGTGCCGGCGTTTGACTACCACGTGTGGAACACGACCTCTGAAGCCAGGACTCGAATGTCACATTTGCACCTCTCCTCAGCAAACAGGCTGAAAAAAAAACCCCACCACCCTACACTGGCACTACGACATGTGGAGGCACGAGAACTGGGGTCTGATGGTGACAGGTACAGGCTTGAAGGACTTGAAGGATATTCCAACAGGACTGTGTGTGGAGCAGCGGGTGAAACCACACGCATCTCCGGTGCTGAGGAGAGGTGTTAATTTTAAAATCTGTTCACCGGCCCAAAGGTGCAAGGAGGGATGGCCTTTGTCCTGCTCGGCTTCTAACAGTAAATGATATCACCTTTTAGGAATTTTTTTTTTTTTCTGGTAATGAAAGCCACGGTGGGCTGGAGGGAGAGAGTAAGGGACATCTGGATCCTCTTCTGGAATGACAATTAGGCAGTGGTCCATATTAACAACAGGCAGCCAGTAAAATCACCCGGGCTCATGCATCAGATATAAAGTGATTACCTGCAAATATTGATTTTACAGCAAGACCGGTCCCAGAGGTTACAGTGGTTGTTGCTTGTTTCTAAGTGGACAGGTTTTTGAGCACTGGAAGTGAACTCCACAAGGAACTATTACTTCCCAACAAATATTTCATGTGCTTTTGGTGGTTAGTGCCATGGAGACTATCCCAACAATCAGTGCCCCTAAGGGATTATAAGAAATTATTAGGCCAAAGTGTTTTGTTGTTCCTCCCTTTCCCCATCTTTTATGTCACAGTGACTTTGGACATTTTTCTAGGAGAGTTAAAGTTCTCCAATTACTCTAATAAGGTTGGTGAGTCACACAGCTCTCCTACTGCCGGAAGGGGCTGGGGTTGGGATAAGTGCTAATCACAGAATCATAGAATCATTATGGTTGGAAGGGACCTTTCAGATCATCGAGTCCAACCATCAACCCAACACTGACAAAAACCATCACTAAAACATATCTCTTAGCACTGTGCCTGCCTGTCTTCTGAATACCTCCAGGGATGGTGACTCCACCACTTCCCTGGGCAGCCCATTCCAATGTGCAATAACCCTTTCCGTGTAGAAGTTTTTCCTAATATCCATCCTAATATCCTATCCATCAAGTTGCACCAGGGGAGGTTCAGGTTGGATATTAGGAAGAGTTTTTACATGGAAAGGGTTATTGCACATTGGAATGGGCTGCCCAGGGCAGTGGTTGAGGCACCATCCCTGGAGGTGTTCAAAAGACGGGTTGACATGGTGCTGGGGGACATGGTTTAGTGATGTTTTTTTTGTCAGAGTTAGGTTGATGGTTGGACTTGATGATCTTGAAGGTCCCTTCCAACCTAGATGATTCTATGATTCTAAACCTCCCCTGGCGCAACTTGAGGCCATTTCCTCTTGTCCCATTGGCTGTTCCCTGGGAGAAGAGACCGACCCCCCCTGGCTACACCCTCCTTTCAGGGAGTTGTAGAGGGCGAGAAGGTCTCCCCTCAGCCTCCTTTTCTCCAGGCTGAACAACCCCAGCTCCCTCAGCCGCTCCTCACAAGACTTGTGCTCCGGACCCCTCACCAGCTCCGTTGCCCTTCTCTGGACACGCTCCAGCACCTGTCTGTCCTGCTGTGAGGGGCCCAAAACTGGACACAGCACTCGAGGTGGGACCTTACCCCCTCAAGGTGCCCAGTACAGGGGGACCATCCCTTCCTTAGTCCTACTCACCTGATGGTGAGTACCTACACTAATGGTGTAATAGGACAAGGTTGCGCTAGTTCACCACATCATGTAGAGAAACAAACAGATGCATCCTGGGGCTGGATGGATATACCCGCCTGGAGGTTTCTACACTCATAATGTATGGATATTTGGGGATACAGCACATCTGGACACGCAGAAGTCAGGCACAGACATGCGTGCTTTTCATCATAGCCGTGCGTGGTTCCCTGTGGCGCTCATCACTGCTGTTTATTCTCTTCCTCCAGAAAAAAAATTACCTGAACGCAGCCTTTCTCCAAGTCTATGCTGAACCTGTCTTCAAGGATGCCAGTGACAACCCAAAGCAGCTACCGGAGCCCCTGACGGCAGCAGGCTGTGGTGGGGACAGCAGGGCTTGGTGCCAAGCCACCTCCATCACCCGGGATGGCTCCTCTGAACCTTGCCGGCGCCTTGGGCACCTGCTCTACAATCAGCCCTAATGTCCTCAAATGAGCATCTCTCGTGCACTTCCCTCAAGGGCTACAGTAATGTTTTCTACTTACGGCCACTTGTGGAGACCACTGAAAAATGGCAGCTGGCGCTGAAAGCGGCAGCCCACTTATTTAGCAAATTTTCTCGCAGATAGCACTTATGCTCTTGACACTGCAGCTGCTACTAGTTCCTATCCACGGGAATCTTTCAGAATTTCTTTAGATGAGGACTTCTAACATGTCAGAACATGTTTCTGAGCACAACTTACAAGCCTTTAACCCAGCTAGATGGAGTTACACCTTCAGAGAAAGCTTGGGTTTTAACTTGGCTAGCTTCGAATATGAAAGTTTGATTACGTTGTGTTTAAAATGGGCTAGAAAACACAAAGTCGTCAAAGTCATTAACTGAAATATTGGTGCCTACACAGTGCCTCAGTTTCTGCCTCTCTGTCATGGCTGTGTCCAACAGTTGGTTCCAGATAAGATTTATAACTCTGGGCATCATAAACTGGTGTCCATGGAAGGCCCTTGAGCACAGAAGGTCCAAACAGAAGCAAACTTTGCTGATTTCTGTGAGGCCCCACAACGCCCATTGCGTCAGCCACACTCCCTCAGAAAACGGAGTGAGTTGAGAAATCTGCAGGTCTGTTGGAATTTACTTTGTTATTTTGCTTTATGCAATTTTACAAATTTGTATTTTTTTAGTTCCAACCATTTGGGCTTAAAAATATTATAAGAGGGATATAAGGAAAAGGTTCCTTTTTTGTCCTTTAAAAAGCCCCAGTATTTTCAGGTTAGAAGCTCAGAACAGCATGCTTTGCACTGGTAGCGATCTTTATTTTGGATAGAACACAAAATCGCAACATTTTACTGTCTAATGATCATCACTGATTATTCCATAAAATATAACTCTTTTTTAAAACTGCTCTTGGTCTGTTAGGTACTTTTGGCTACACACATAACTCCAGGTACCCATATATCCATATATTAAGACAGCTCACTTATTCACCCTAGTATATACCACTTTAATTTGAGTTAACACCACTGCAATATATAAAGTACGTCCCTGACACTCGGATGAAAGATTTGACTGAAGCATCACAAAAACATGTTGAGCAATCAACACCAACACACAGCTAAAATAGGTTCTCTTTCTGCATGGGAGGACATCCCTGCTGACATCTCAAGCCTAATATGACATGAAATTAGCAGAAAACATCAAGAAAAATCCACCTCCACAAATGTCAACTGTAAGACAGTGTGTGATCCTCTGGATGTGCTCCATTAACACAGGAAAACTTTTAGAAAGTATAATATAATCTCCGATGGAGGGACCAAGTGTCTGCTATGAGATGTTCTACTGCTTTTTGGAATATGCTAGTAAATCTAGCACAAATAAGAATTGCTGAGATGACTTACTGATACCCAAAGTTATCATTGTGATAGGCCTTAAAATACTATATATGTTTCTTGGCTCCCTCTGAGACCAGGATAGCATGTAATATCCGTTTTTCTTGGCCTTTCTTGCCGTGAACTTCCACAAACTCTCAGGTGCGTACCAGCAAAGCAGGACTAACGCACTTGACGCTCGTTAGGTCTCTACTGGGCAGTAATGAAGGTGTGACTGCGCTTTTACTGTGTGGTATGCCCTTTCCCATTCAATACAACTGGGGAAATAAATAAAACATGAAACAAACAGTAAAATCCAGCTAGTTTCTGGCTTTTACAGAAGCGTTCAGGAATCATAAAGACACAAAGCAGCTTCTCACTTTTGTAAGGTCTATGGAAGGACCAGACATGACAGTAAACTTTTATCCTCAAGATAAAAGGCCCAATATTTTTTCCTTGTCCTCTGAGCTCCTTCAGGCCACAGAGCATCCCAAAGACAGAGAGACAGAACTACAAACACACCTTCATTTGCTTCTTCAGTATTTCTTAAGGAAATTCATCTGTAAATAACAACCAGAGGTTTTTAGGAGTTCCCTGACATACCATGTGCAGCCACCCGGCAAAACTTCTCAGGCCACAAATGAAACCAAGTTGGTAGGTGACATTTTTAGTTATTTATGGATTGTCCATGCTGTTACTCAGCTCTCACAAGATCCCTGCTGATCCATGTTCTGACAACTGCATTGGTTTGGGTAGCACCTTACTCACCAAAAAACTTGAAAATACTTGAAAGATTTGTCACGGAAGAAAGTGCTCTTTGTAAGGCCACAGTTGTCAGAGAATGGTCCTTGGGTGATGACTCACCGGGCAGGAACGTTGCTATTGCCCATTTCCCATTTAATGACACAGCCTTTAATGTACAGCTCATACCGGAGTGTTCTAAATCCTCGGTGTGAAGAAATCTCAAAAGAGCTGCAAAATTATTGGGAGACCCTCAAGCTGCCATGTTAGTTAAAATCAGCAGAACTAGAGCAAGGAGACATGTGGCTATTAAAGCAATCAATACAACAGCCTGATCTAAAAGTGTTTCAGGAATGGTGATGTCAAAATATACATTTATTTGTTTTTAAATCACATCTATATGGGCAACCATTATAAATCTAATTGGGTCAAGTATTTTAATTGCAGTTTCCATTGCTAGTATTAATGCCAAAAGGAGGACTATTTCACGTACCCATTTTTTTCCCAGGTTTTCATATTGCATCTTTCCTTTTGATCCGATTCCTTAATACCGCATCATTCATTTGTCCTGGCTGAGATATCCTACTTGTTTATAACTGCAGAATGTTTAATCTCTTTAAATGCTCTCTCTCTCTCCCAGGCTTCAAGGTCTATACTTTGAATATATCCAGAACTTTCAGGAAAAACTTACAATGAACTGCCCAAAATTGATCTGTGGTGCAGTACCCAATTGATTTCTGTTAATGCAAATTCCACTCCCTGATTTTAGAAAATAAACACAGGATGATTCTTCCCCACTATCAGTGTCTGACGTGACACTCAAGGATACATTTAAATCAGACACACAGAACTCTTGGATTGATGTAAGAGTGTTAGGTTAAACTCATTTTTTTAAAAAATTATATTTTAATCCCTAAAGGATAAACATTTATCCTCTAAGATACAGGGATAAAGATTTTAATGGCATCTTGCTTTAGGATTCAAAATAAATAAGGCAAAGATGAGTTTCCATCTTCTTAAAACTAAATTACAGAGATTAAAATATATAAACACAAAATGAATGTATTCCATTTGCATATTATATTTCGCTCTTAAAGTTGATATTGAAGATTAAGGGTCAGCATTTAATCCTCACTATCCTAATCCCTAAAATTACAAAGACAGGCATAAGTGCATGTCTGCCTCACTAAATTACCTTGAAAGAAAGCAAATTCCGGATGAAAAGGGAAGCATATTTATATTATGGTGATTTAAAATCTGTCGCCTAAACACATCTTCTCCCCTCTATCCATTGACCTAAATTGCACACTAAAAGCTTGCTTGTCTGCAAATGGGCAGCTAACACTTTGAGACAATCCAGAGATTCTTCACTCACGCACAATCAGGCCAACTATTTTTCTGACTACAATAAACACTGTCTTGTTCATATTTTGCAGAAACAAGAGCCGCGTTATAAACCAGGAGAATTTCTTTACTTTTCCCAGCCCAATTCCTAGATATAGATAATTCTAAAAAAATTTAATATTCTGAGAGAAAAATGTATTGCTGAATATTAGTAGGTCAGGCATGCTCTGACTTAGGCAGTTGCAACTCTAAGGGGAATTGCACCCGGATGGATTCTGTACCTCCGAAGAAGCAAAATTCTAACATAAAACATCCCTAGTCTCTAGAAAGAAAAAAGTTACTGGTGCTAGAATGTTACTTTATTCTGTAAGACAGTACCAATTTTACACTATTTGGCTGCTTCTCTAAAATCTTGTGGTTTTCCATATGTTACCTGGAATTGATGATGGAGCTGCCATTGACTTGAATAGGAAAAGGACATCAACTCTTGCTTATCCGCTCTGTTGCCTTACCAGTATTGTATTGCAATGGGGAAAAACCAAACAAAACCAAAAAAACCCACCAAAAAAAAAAAAACCCTAACAGATCAACCACCAAAAATACCAGGACATAAAAGACTAAAAGCAAACTGACACAGAACTGCATTCTGAATCTTACACCCAGCATTTACCTACTTTCTTTCTGAAGTTTAGTTAACACATTTTTTGTACTCTAAAGGGGAAAAAAAAATCCCTGCATAAAACCTATTCGCCAATATGTTTTTTCACCTGTAAGGACATTTTTATAACTGGCCATAAGATTTCTTTCCGCTTATCAGGATGTGTGGAGCTACAATGCTATCACTACATTTAAGACGACTGACAAATATCTCAAGCTTAACTGAGGTGTTTTTTTTTTTAACTCTGCACATTCCTCCATTCAAAGCATATTTTAGAATCATCCTAAAATAGTTTTCCCACTAATTTTCATCTTCTGTAGGTACAAAAAAACTCTCCCAAACAGAAACCCTTCAATTAAAAGGTTCAATCATCTCAAAAAAGAAAAGAACTCACAATAAATGCTGCTGTGATATTTGGTATTTTGGAGCCAAACCCCTGCTGCTTGGTCATGATAGTTATAAAAGCAGACTAATGAAAGCAGCAAAATTTACAATTAATTTTAATTCTGACGAAATCATAGTGCTCTAATCAACTGCCTATCAAATGTCGGGGCAAATTACACCAACAAAAATAATTATTAGGACAGGTTGGCAGAATAAAATTTTCCGTCCACTCCATCTGCATAGAGAATGCCTGTGTGGGAATTACTTTTAATGAACAACAAATTACAATTACTAAACTAAATGAACCATCTGCCTTTTCTGTTTGTTTTCGCAGCCTCACTGGTACGGGGGGCACCCTCAGCTTTAATTGCCGTTCAAGGTGGCAGAGTGACCCATCGCCAGACCAGCACGGCCACAACATTTCAACCCAAAAGCCACAGCAGATATTTGTTTGGTGTTTTTTATCAAGAGGACAAGTATGCTTTATAAATATATTCAAAACATTAAAGATGGGCATTTAAACAATAATAATAAGGTACATGCCCGTTTCAGACTGGAGGGCTTGTATGACTAAATATCCCTAAGCCCTAAATTAGCACATGAAGCATTCATGGACCAATGCTAATAGAAACAAATCTTGATGTGCTTTATTAATAATTTTATTCAAGCAAATGTTCTGTCTCTAGTCTTTAATCAGTGACCACTTTTTTTCAAAGGGGCACGCACGAGGACTTAGAGTAATGACATCTTTTAATAAACTTTCACCAAGCATTTTAAAAGTGCTCATTTGGATACGTCATCTGGCATCTGCATTAAAATATATATATTTATCTCTCAAAAAAAGGAAAAGCAGTCTCTTATTAGCATATGTCTGATATTTGCTGAGCTTTCCCTGCTGGGTTTTTGTGGAGCATGACATTGTTTAGCAGTTGGAAGATTGACTCATCCCAACCTCTGAGGGGAAGGAGACTCTGACCTGGACACGCACCGAGGAAAGAAACTCCACGTAGTGCTGCTGTTCGGCACAGAGGGGATGGCTGAGGAGAGACTTTTTATTTCCTTATATTACTACCTAGTGGCCACATCAGCCATATTTTCTAAAAGCCTGGCTCATCGCTTATTATTAAAAAGCTTAAAAATATTTCTGAAATTGAACCTTTTTCTGTAGAAGGGGCTGAACTACGAGCCCTAGAGACAAAAGCTTCCTCTTCGCCTTAACGACTAAAATCCTTCCAGCTAAATGAGAAATACCACTGCTACAGACAAAAAACAAACAAACAAACAAACAAACAAAACAAAAACAAAAAAAAAGAAAAAAACACAACATAAAAAAAAAAAAAAGAGAACCGAACCCTAAGACCGTGTCAGTATCCAGAG
This sequence comes from Numenius arquata, assembly GCF_964106895.1. Classification (NCBI taxonomy): domain Eukaryota; kingdom Metazoa; phylum Chordata; class Aves; order Charadriiformes; family Scolopacidae; genus Numenius; species Numenius arquata. The sequence continues at coordinate 1,317,703 of NC_133579.1, forward strand.
AATCTTTCATTTCTCTCTGAGACTGTCTGCAAATGCCACCGTGTTATTTCAGGTTTGAATCCCTGTTTCAAAGGACAGTTTTAAAAAGGAGAGACTAAAAAAGACTCATGTTTATTTTGAAGGGCTTTGGATCAGATCTTTGGGGATGGGATCAATGAAAGTAAATCCTACTTTTACATTCCGTTTTTAATGTCATTACTATGTTAGTTTTCGATTTATTCTAACTTACTGTAGCAATGTATAAGGCAAAACAAGTGACTGAGAGAGTGGACGTCTTGCTTCTAATTATATTAAATCATTTAATGAGCCATATATACAGAGTGATGCAAAGACAAATCAACTTCTATTTTCAGATCTCCATAAAGCTGGATAAGTGAAGGTGGCTTAAAATCATTCCTGTTTTAGGTCAGTGTTATTTATCATTGTCCATACTGGGAGCTACTGTACCTTTCTTCGGAATCACAGGTTTAGCTGGTGTGCATGGCAGTGTCCACTCACATACCCCTGTCTGACTTGGGGATTAAAATAATCCTTATTCCCCTCCCCCTTCTACACACCTCTGGCTAAGGCTAGAAATAACAAAGAAAAACCTGATTCCTCTACAAGGATATCTGACTTAAATACAGTGCTTATATTACAATGTTATTACAATTAATATTTACAGTTAGCTAACTTGTAATAGCAGTATTACTAACTGCAGTTCTCTGCAGAGATACGTGGGAAAGACATGATAAAAACCTATCAAATGTTAGTTCATTCACAGAACTGCACTAATAAAGCTGTTTCACTCTCATCTTTACTTTGCAATGGTCTTGTTTCTGTTGCTATTTTGGCCAAGCTCTTATTTGAAATCCCTTCACTGGCTTCCCCACCATCCCACCTTCCAGGGTCTGCACACCTTTCTTTGGGCCAACGTTCTTTGCTCGGCAGTTCTCACCATTACAGCCCGGCTGCCTGGAAAAACTGCATCTCAATTTCCCCTTTGAGGTCTCTCCTCAAATAATCAATGTCTTTTCTTCCTTTCTACCGGAAGAAGCTTTTTCTGTTCTTTTTGGGTCAAGCAATGCTTTTCCCTCTTACAGCTCTTCTTCAAGGCCCACCGACATCCCTAAGCCTGGGAATTCCCCAGTACATTATTAATGCTCTGCCGGGAAAGGGGAAACACGGAAAAGTGAAAAATACCATGCTCAACAACATGCCCCTCCCTAAAGAAGATTGATCCCTCTATTGCAATTCAAATCCTCCGCTCTCCCACGCTCTGCCTGCATCGCAGACGCCAGGAGTGCTTCCCGGGCAGGGAGTCCGAGGGCATGCCCTGCCATCTCCAGATCCCTGCAGAGCACCGCCTTACCCCCCACTGCCCCCATTCCCCTCCAGACCTGGTTGCCACATACAGATTGACTGGCCAGGGCTGGAGAGCCACCGTGGCGAGGCCCAGGGAGTAAGCTGGACACAACCTGGGTAGGTTTGGACTGTTTATTCTGATAATAACCATCACAACACCGGAGTCTGTCTTCCTAATACTTGCTCAGAGCAAAGCGCACCCAACAGTGAATGACGGCCACCCCACAGAGTTAACGCGTTACTGAGATGGCAACAAAACTCCAGCACAAACCAGTGACCTGGGCCAAGCCACATCTGGCGTGGTCCCACCTGGATTCTGCAGAAATAGCTACCACAGGATGCAGATGACCCATCCTCCTCCCAAGAGGTGGAATAGAGTTGTGCTTCCCAAAAACGTGTGGTACTGAATCATAACTGCTCTTAGAATGGCCTGTAAGGTGTTTCCCATAGCCATCTGAGTTTTAAAAAGCATACTGAAAGTCTTCACTTTCTTTACTTGGGACGTCACGTTATCCATAGAGTAACACGATGCTGACGAATTATTATTCACATGTCAAAATGCAAGTCCACGGGACTACGAGTGCTCATCTGAAGGGAAACTTTTTGTCACGTTCCTTGAACAGAAGCAAATTAATTAGTTGCCAAACGGCCCTTTCTGCCCATTGTTTGTACTTCCAAATTAAATAAATGAAACGCTAATTATGACACAGACACTCCTCTCCCACGCTGAGTGATAAGTCGACAAAACAAAAAAAAACCACCATCCCCAGCCACGCAGATTGGGTTGTTTACTGCTGGGGTAGTACCTTGCCTGAGCAAAACTGAAATTGCCAACAGAAAGGCATCTTATTTGCATTTGAAACACTCAGCTCTCGTATTCATTTTTGAAGTCTAATGCTATCCGCTGAGAACAGTCACGGAGGGAGACAGGGAGATGGAAACGGGAGTAACGCTGTGAATCACAGCCTTGGCCCAGCTATTCCGACGGGCTGTCTGTGCCAGCAGCTCCCGTCAGGCTCAAGGGAAAGCAGGGCACAAGCACAAACCTCCAGCGAGCCCAAGGGACTGCGCGGGGTGATGAGGGATCCTCGTCTGACCCTGGGAGACAGCCTGTTTACACCCTGACTTCCACAACAATAATAGAGAACCAAACGTTCCCGTAGCTTTTTGGTTTTAGCCCACGGAATCAGAAGCATCATTAATGTTCATCCCCTTATCCTTGTTTAAAACTCCTGATAAACTGTTTATCCACCTAACCCCCCCCTCAACAGACACCCCCCCGCCCCGCAGCAGTGAACTTCACAGGCTGACCATTCACTGCAGAGAAGACGGGGAGCTCCGAGTCGTGCTGAAGGCCACCTCCCTCTCCCGCGACGGCAGGGAGCAAAGGGAGGGAGGACGTGGGTGGGTTTCCCTCGGTCCTTCCTCGCTTCCCAGACAGCCCCGAGCCATCGCACCCTGTGCCGTGATCCCGGCAGATCTGGGCGGGTCAGTGCTGGGAGAGGAGTTCTCCAAGGGAAACAGCCGAGAGTTTTGGTCGTTCATTGACGGCGCCCTCCGTCTAAACCAGCGATGAGTCAGTGCCCTGGCTTGGTGTCTAACAGCACCCTCCTGTTAGGAAATGTTTTCTTTTTGGTTGAAACAAAGAACAGATTTCATAACCGCTTGTACTTAATAAAGTTATTAAGTACGTGGCACATTTTTTTCAAAGGAGGAAGAGTGTTAAGACAAATGTCTTGGCCAAATTTCAACGTGTAATTATGTTTTGCCTACCTACAGGCAATTCCCTGCTCAGTTTCACTTCAACACAACGCTTTGCTTTTTTTATTTTTTATTTTTTTTTTTTTCCCTCTTTCACCTGCTTTGACAGTACGGGCAGTGCGCGGCGGCTGCACACAGCGAAACACAGCCTCCCCCCCGGCCCGCCAGTACGCACGTGAAGATGGCCCTATATGCACTTAGGCTAACACGGAATGGAGGAGCGCTGAATTTAATTAACATTGTTAAAACATTTTGAAAGCCTCTGAATAAAGGCTTTACAGAAGTGTAAAGCATTACCATGGTTCCTACAGTCTATTTATTTAGACTTAATAAGATTCCCTTCCCACACACATGCACACACAAAAGCCACCTTTTTTCGCTCCGCCAAGTAAAAGCACATTAATAAATAGCACTGATATCCAAGCCATCAAAATTTCTTTTTGCCTAAGAACAAACTTTCCCACCACGGGCGCCCTTTACTCCCTTTATCCTGGAAGAATCTGACAGACGAGTGCACTTTGCTACGAGGTGGAACCATCAAAAATTGCAAACTTTGATCAAGAAAGCGAGGCAGCGGATTCTGCATTTGCCAACCGCCCTCGGAGAGCACAAGCTCCCAGCACCTTTGGGATTAAGCCCAGGGCTGATCTGAGCTACGCATGTGAAGCGAGGTTTTCCGAGAGACTCGGGGTCTGACCCGTGTAAGTCTTTGTAGGCTGAAAGAGAGTGAAACTGCGACCAGGAACAAGTTGTGAGAGTTGGAATAGATCTGGGGCCACAGCTGCAAAACGTTTGCTGTCCGAAGCGCTGGCTAAGGGACAGACAGATGTATTTCTGGCAGCTCAAATCCCCCCAAACTTCAGAGCTTCACCTCTCTTTTCTCATCAAATCTGAAGGTGGCAAAGCGTGGGCCCATAACTTCTGCGTTTAGAATTAAAGCATCAGAAGGAGAGCTGGAAAATACTGGATATATTCCTCTTAAATTCCTGAATTAGTTCCTTCCATGCCCCACCTCTTGGCTGTTTGTTTTCCATGAATTTCTACGAACCAAATCTGCTGACCTAAGCAAGGAATTTGTTTCAGAAACAGCTATGTTTAAATGCATACTGCAGAATATCCGAGGAAAGCACATCCTGAATGTGTAAACCGAGCATTCACGAAACAGCCAATTTCTAATGCTACATTTGCAATCAATCAGGGAACAGAAATATACCGTGTGTCAAACCAAAACTAACCAACAGAGCACAAAAGTTTAAGTGTATTAAATATTGCGAACGACTGTGGGTTGAGCAGCAGTAGGAGGACCCAGCACGGTTTTTCGGAAGGTATTTCTAAAACAAAAGAAATTGAGAGAAGCTGATTTGAAAGAGAAGCCACATCCATCCACTCAGCCATCTATAAATACGGAGTGCATGGTTATCGCCCCTTGGGCCACCTCAGTCACCAACCGTAGCATCTAGCAAGGCTTACTGCTGTGGGACAGTGACACGATGCTGCCTTGGCCATTTCTCCCACTGCTGGACCCCACCAGCGTGACCCTGGTTTATGACACGAGTGGTATGTCCAAACCCCAAGCCTGGCAAGACACCGAGTCAAACAACTGGTTTCACCACCCACGTCTGATGAAATAGTTGTGCAGGTGAAAATCACAGAATCATAGGATGGTTTGGGTTGCAGGGGACCTTAAAGATCATTGAGTTCCAACCCCCTGCCCTGGGCAGGGACACCTCCCACCAGACCAGGTTGCTCAAAGCCCCATCCAGCCTGGCCTTGAACCCCTCCAGGGATGGGGCAGCCACAGCTTCTCTGGGCAACCTGGGCCAGGTTCTCACCACCCTCACAGCAAAGTTCTTCCTGAGATCTCATCTCAATCTCCCCTCTTTCAGTGTCAAACCCTTCCCCCTCGTCCTACGGCTCCCCTCCCTGATCAAGAGTCCCTCCCCGTCTCTCCTGTATCCCCCTTCAGGTCCTGCATCGTCCGCATCTCGGACAAACCCCCACCTCAAGCACAGGTGACTCTCCCGCAATGGCCTTGGGCATATGTTGCTCCAGACGGGTGACGGAGTAGAACTCAGCAATACTCCACATGGCAGCACATGAGTGCACCCATGGGGCTGATGAACAGCCACCCCAAAGAGCCCCCGCTCCCAACCCCTCCTGCAAGAACAGAAGGCAGTCACTCAAGAGTAACTCCATTTATTGCTCTCACGGCCTTCAGCTATTCATCAATACCACTTCATCATCAGATGTATCAAGAGTATCCGACAGATCCGCACTAACAGGCATGCCTTTAGTAGGGTCTGGGGGGTAAAGAAATACCCCGGTGTCGGTGTCATCAGCTGCAGCTACTAGCACCGATCCTGCCTCCCATCTTGCCTTTAAACATAGCTGTGCCACGTGTGGGTGGGTGTACTGAAGGGACAGTAGTGTCACCAACTGAATGTGTATATTCAGTCAGTCCTAATTGGACTCTGTCTTCGGCCAAGACAGGGAGAGTCAGCGAGAGGTCCCAAGTCAAACACTCCATGTTTTTCCATTGCAACCGACTTCCAATATTCTAAAACATATATATATATATTCATTTCGATAATTAATACCATTAGTTGTGCACATGAATATTTAATGAGCCTTTCCACTAAAGGTTGAACAGTTTAAGGGACTGGTAATAGGAAACAATATTTATTTCATTGGTGGTTTTTAGGATCCTGGAAATGAAAGACAGCAAAGATCCGTTCCTTCCTCTTGCCAGTACAGGGTTATTCCCCATAGTGATTTGGCCAGATTAAAAATCAGCATTTAAATAGAAGTCACCAATTCAAAAGGGTAGCTCAAATCCGGGGCGATGACAAGGCTTTTGCCTGCCAGCTGTCTATCGGCCCAGCAGAAACGGTCGGGCACTCTCACTCTGTCCTTTCATTGGGGCATAAGTCATCAAAAGTCACCATTGCCCTTATCGGGATTGTTGCTATCAGCAGAAAAGCCAGAAAGAGACAGCTCAGGTGCCAGCACCCTCCTCTTTGCCCGAGGACCACGCTCGCTTTCGGGTCATGGCACGGGGAGATCCTGCGCCAGCGCTCCCCAGCGAGCAGGTATCGGTCGCCTGCCCTCTCAGTGCGATCTTGAGAACCAAAAATTCATTAAAATAATTTTTAAAAATCAAGGCACAAATTGAGGCTGAGCTGCTTGAAGATACTGCTGAACTGCAAAGACTCCTGAACACAAGCATTAAAAGAAACTCTCCGGATTTATACTACAGGGGCTAAATTCATTTCAATGTGAATTTCACATTTTGATCGCCAGGTAAAAGCGAATTCTTTAAAACACGGTAATAGGTTTTGCTAGGTATCCACCATTGTTTATTATAATATTTGTTATTATTTATAGCAGCGTAACCCACACAAGTTCCCAAAGGGTTAATGCAACTGGATGAGCTGAAATTCATGAGCATAATCCTAAACAAGTGAGTTGAAGTTCTATCAGGTCTATTTCATAGCATCAGGGATTACCGCTCGCAGCCTAATCCTACTGAGCCTAAGGGAGGGACGCTGTATTGTATTTGAAATCCTGGCCAGGAAAGAACGGAAGGTTAAATGGGTGCCTTGCTCTGTAATCAAATATCACAGGCACTACTTATCTATTCAATGAACAACTAACGTAGAAAATCAATTAGGAAACAAATAGCTGCTGCTTTTGAATTTTTTTTTCCCCCAACAAAAAGGGAGAGTGAGGCGTAAATGCTTTTGTAATATATGTTTAACGAAACTATATCACACTATCCACGATAAACTAATTCTACCCATAGACTGTCAAACACTAAGTAGAAGGCAGAAAGCACCCCATAACGACTGCTGGTGTTTTAACACTATTGCTTTAAGTGCCAGGGCTATTTCCAAGGCTAGCGTGTATCTGAACACCGGCAACTGAGCATCTCCTCAAGGTACAAAGCAGCAGGCAGAAACTAGGCATACAAAAATATTAACCGACTGCAGATAATTGGACTGTGCTCAAATGAAATCACAAATACATCTCCGGCTGTTGGTAACCCAACAGCTTAAATTATGTATCAGTTTGTGAAGAGCATTTTCTTCGGCTGCGCATCATCTTTTGTTCACTTGGTTAAAATCCCAGGAGCACTGAAAAAGGCTGAAGCTCCTGCTGGTCTTTGTTCCCAGCAGGGAGAAGTCCCTTTTGGTGGTCTGGAGGTTAACACCCTACCCCCACCTCCCCCCGGACCCCCCTTCCCCCCCCCCAATACCTGTCAATGTGAATAGACTTCACAGCCCGTGCACACAGAAAAACAGCCTGACCTGGCCGGCCAGCCCGACCCCTGGGCAGGAAGGAGATCACATCTGGTTATTAATATCGGGACATTAAAATAAATAAATAAATAAGTAAGTAAATGTAATCTCGGAGGCAGTGGGAGAAGCAGGAGAAGCAGCCTGGCAATTATACAGTAGGCGCTGGGTGTCACTCGGGGAGCACGTTAGCCTGATATTATGTCCAAGAATGCTAAAACCTTCATTTTGCTCTGATGAGGGGTTTCGAATACAGTCTCCCTCTCTATCTCTGAGGGCCAGCAAGAGAAGTTAGCCCAAAGCACTTAAGTCTCCAGCTTATCTGTTCTTACACTTCCCAATTTTTAGTCTATTTTACACGGTTTTATAATGTAAAACATTTGTAGCTGAAAACTGATGTAACTAGAAAAAAAAAAAAAGCCATGATTTCACAGTAGAGGAGGGCACCTGATAAATGGAACAAAAAATCTCAATATTACAATTGTGCTAAACATGCCCCCATTACACTTTCTCACTGTCCAGACTTTTTAGTTCATTAATTCTAGAGATGTGCACATTACATGGTTTAAACACACTTAATTTATATAATTGGCTAAAATATACAGAAACACATTTGTGCATGCTTGTGATACGTACTGTATACACATGCATGTACACAAAGCTTTATACAGTGTAGATTTAACAGCGTCATGTATGAAATCTTACAACCACCAAAGTCAATAGAAAATTTACCTTTTGCTTGAGTTGGGCCAAATCTTAACCCTTTCTAAACGAGAACACAGAGTGTCACTGGGGTGTGTACTGAGAACATCAAACCCCTGGTCTGACACCTTTATAGAGCCAGATAATTATTTCTATTTGCCCCACTGGTTATGCATAAAACAGAATGAAAGACCATGGTTCCAGAGCTCTTCTATGCTGTCTTTTGCTGCACATCCCAGCCTTATTGATGACACATGGAAGATTTTGGATTCCTGGTGTCAACCCAGCACAGGTCCAGCAGCATCCTTCCCACAGAACGCTCTGACCCGCCAAGGCTCACTTCTCTCCCTGCCATGAGGAAGGCAAAGGAGCACGGTCTTCAGAGAAGTCTCAAGTTGGTGTCAACATAATCTCTGTGCTTGAAACCGGGTGTAAAATGGTCTCCAAAGGTAGTTGTTATTAATGCTTCCAGCCCCGATAGCTTAAATCAGCTGTCATTCGTTTGGGTTTGCTGCAAACCACCATCAAGTCTTTTCCCTTGTTTCTGTCAGATGGAAAAACTTCCTTTCAAATTACATTGGGCCAACACCCAGGATGGGCCTTCTACCAACGATGTGTTCATCTTGTGATCTCCGAGTCTGAAAAAGGAGTTTTATAGCACTGGAGGTGGGAAGTTTCCAGCTTTCCAACAGAACGTTAGCACTTGTTTTTAGCTCTGATAGGCCTTGAGATGTCAGACCTTCAAACTGAAACACTATTAAGTATGGAAAAGCTATTATAGGAAAAATGTAAGACGTTTCTGAAATATATTAGTCACAAAGTCACAGCGGTGTTTTTCCCCCTTAGTATTAGTGGAGCTTGGCTTGGTACTTGCAGCCATATGAAAAAAGAGCATTGATACAGTTAAAGAGCGCTCTACAAATTTCTCACATATTTTTCCTAATGCAAAATATGCAGGAGGTTCAAAATGCAGGATAGTTTCCTGTGGGATGGGCAGCATACCTTTTTCTGTCTTTATTACTTATAACAACACGGCCAGCTCAAGCTCCAGACAATAAAACCTTTATCCCACTCATCCCAAATAATTAGAAATGCATATTTGACAATGTACACAAACACTCACGCGTGTATATACACAAGAGAAAGTGGGAAAGATTATTGGCAGAAAGGAGGAAAAAAATAAGAAGGAGCTTGGGGCTTGGCAAGAGGGAAATCAGGCTAAAAGTACTGCAGAAATCACACCCTTCCAGGCGCGGATGGCACGGCGAAAACACACACGTAGAGACGTTGGTAGAGCAGGAAGAAGAAGAAGAATGTGGTCCAGCCATACGTGTGTGCAACCGAGGTGGCGGAGAACGAACCAGGAGGCAAAGACGACACTGCGGACAGTCCTGGGGGAGGTGGCGTTTTGGAGTGAGATTCCAAGCTTGAGGCAAGAAAGGAAATGTTTCTGACAGGTTGGGGCCTTCCAGGGTGGAGGCTTTCTGGGTTTTAAATAGTAGCTGCCTGAAAAACGCTCACAAATGTGGAATAGCTCAGGAGGAGACGCAGGCTGTGCATGAGGAGACCCAATGCGTATGCTCACAAAGTGTGGCGTGGGTATCGACACCCAGTAACTCGGATTTGATCTGTAAAAGATACTTAGGGGTGGGTTTTGTTCTAACAACACACGCTCTGTGTAAAACGGGGGGGGCTGTTTGAGTGAGAGGGAAAATACTTCCAAATTCAAATCCTCTCCTCTTTTTCACACCCTCTTTGCAGGCGGGTCTCTCTGACTCTTCCTTTGTGACTGGCCTTTTCTCTAGAGCACCAGAAACAAATGGAAAAACCCTAGAAATAAACTCTGGGAGAAAAACAGAAACAGTAACCATCAATTTCAGCAAGAAATTACCCAAATAACAGAACTTTTTGAACTGGGTAATTTCTCACAGTAGTGACAAACCACAGCAGTCAAACCACAGGAGAGCCGTGTCCCAGTCAATTGAGAGAGCTAAGAAACACTGTCATTTCGGAAAACTCCTGGGTCAACTCCATTCTTGGAGTAACGCTACCGAGATCAGCAACGCTGCAATAAAGACGCGTTTGGCCCACATTCCTCCCGTCTCTTTCCTCTCATCACCATTTTAATAGGAAACAAACAATTTTTTTTAAAGCTTCAAACAAATTCTGCAGAGGATAAAAAGTCACACAACCAGTAAAAAAAACCCTGTATTTTTCCTGTGTCTTTGCAAACATTTATAGACTTTTGTTTAACAATATGACCTACCTCATGCTAAAGAAAACACCTCGTGGATTCCGCTCGTGCCATTGGCGGCTGGATACGTTATCTTTGTGGCAAACTGAGGAAACAATCCTCACCAAAACCTAAATGCTAGATGAAAAGTTGGGGGACGAGGTGTATGAATGAGAGCCCGGTATATGTTTTAGCAACTAAAAAGAACAACTGGTGCTTGGAAACAACTGCGGTTGTTGAAGCCCAGAACGTGCTGACACAGCCCAGCCAGGCCCTCGGCAAGGTGAGCACACGAGACACGAAACCCACCTCAGCCAGTGATGGAAATACAGGACTGCGGCCAGACCCTACAGCTTGTGATAGCAGCCACTGCCTTTCTGTCACAGATCATGGAATCATGGAATTGTTTGAGTTGGAAGGGACCTTAAAGATCATCCAGTGCCACCCCCTGCCCTGGGCAGGGACACCTCCCACCAGACCAGGTTGCTCCAAGCCCCATCCAGCCTGGCCTTGAACCCCTCCAGGGATGGGGCAGCCACAGCTTCTCTGGGCAACCTGTTACAGGCTCTCACCACCCTCACAGCAAAGAATTTCTTCCTGAGATCTCATCTCAATCTCCCCTCTTTCAGTTTAAAACCCTTCCCCCTCATCCTGTGGCTCCCCTCCCTGATCAAGAGTCCCTCTCCATCTCTCCTGGAGCTCCTTTAGGGACTGGAAGGGGCTGTAAGGTCTCCCTGGAGCCTTCTCTTCTCCAGGCTGAACCCCCCCAACTCTCTTATCCTGTCCTTATAGCAGAGGGGCTCTGTTGCCTCCTCTGGACCCTCTCCAACAGGTCCATGTCCTTCCTGTGCTGAGGACTCCAGAGCTGAACACAGTGCTCCAGGAGGGGTCTCCCCAGAGCGGAACAGAGGGGCAGAATCCCCTCCCTCGCCCTGCTGGCCACGCTGCTGGGGATGCAGCCCAGGATGCGGTTGGGTTTCTGGGCTGCTAACACATGTTGCCGGCTCACGTTGAGTTTCTTTTCCACAAACACCCCCAAGTCCTTCTCCTCAGGGCTGCTCTCCAGCCATTCTCCACCCAACCTGTATTTTTGCCTGGGGTTGCCATGACCCATGTGCAGGGCCTTCTACTTGGCCTGGTTGAACTTCATACAAAGGTTCCTTTTAGTCATCAGCATCTCCCTGTGCCGGTTCTCCCCGGGAGCTCCCCGTGCCGGGGGCACTCCGCTCTCAGCACAGACACGCTTAGGGATGCTCCGGTGGCTGCCTCTCCCGGTCCTTCTCCTGGCACATCCCCTGTGTGGCCCACGGTGGGAAGGATGGGGCAGACCCAGCGGGCTCCTTGCCAGCCAGGGACTCCCTGACAGGAGCGGAGCCACCCTGTCCTCCCCCGTGGTGGGGAACTGGCACCAAATCTCCAATTTCTTCTGCTCCATTAATGGCAGAAAGGGAGCTGGGCCAAGGTCCGAGAGGGCTGTCCTGTGACTGCGCGTTTGTCACACTTTTCCCTCTTTCAAGCTTTCTCCAATTACTAATTCCCTCTTTGAGAGTTTCAAACAGAAGTAAACTATTCTCAGATGCAAACTGCTGGAGATAGTAATATCCATTTAGAAGTATTTCATTTTAGGGGGGCATAGGAAATAAAAAAGGAAAAGAAACAACAGTTACGTACTTTAACTTTCCTGAAAGAGGGAAGGGGAGAATCTAAAGTATTTCAAACCTAATTTTGCAAAAAGATGTTCAGTGAGCTACAGCCAAGATAAATGCATATTAACACGCTTCTTTTGCTTAACTAATTAGCAGTATTACAGGGTTCAGCAGTGAGTCGTCTGCAGTAATTGATCCTCTGATGCGATTTTTGTGCATTTCAAACTAGCCAAAGCACCCAGCCGAGGGGCTGGGCGAGGAGGGAGGGTGGCAGCCAGCCCCGAGGAGCCGGTCCCCTCCTCAGCATCACCTCGGACCCCGGGATGCTAAAAACACACGTGGCCAATGGGAGCCACCACCACTCGGCGTTCCTGAAAATCACATCCCGAAATGCCTCCACCCTTCCCTCGCGGCTGGCAGGCAGCACCGCTCATTCAAATTCAGGGGGGCGACTGCCCTAAACTGGCGCTGCTCTGTACTCACACCGGGAATCGGAACTCCCTGCCTCGCTCTGAAATTAGTATTTCATTTCAAATTTTGTGCTGACCTGGCAGGGAGAGCGTTTGGCATCACATTTTCACATTACTTCACACTACGTACGGGGGAACTTCGTTACTATATATTCCTTTCCGTTCTAAACCCTAACGTGAAAGGTTTTAATGTCAAGCCGCATGAAGGCCAGAACAATCCAAAAGTCAACACCGCTCCCTCAGTACGAGTTCAACCACTACAGACACCCCATCTGTATTTCATGGTGCACCTTAATAACAATCAATAATACATTAAAGTTAGCACTGAGCAGAGCACACTACAAAGAGTCTGCTTGAGCTAAGCCTCAGCCTTGCAGTCCCCACACACAAACAACATCTTCTGGTTTGCACCAGCACATGAATATCTGGGGTAAATATTTGCAAATAGATGGCTAATTAGCTATTTCTGCTCTTCAGGCTCAATGAATAGTTAACTGCCTACAGGTGTTTGCACCCCAAGTCACTACATATAGCCATAAATTGGGAGAGCAACAAGAGGCAGTTGTCTACTGAGGCATGGGTGGAGGAAAAGAAGAATCACAGAATGATATGGGGTTGGCAGGGACTTCTGGAGATCACACAGTCCAACCCCCTGCCACAGCAGGTCCACCCAGAGCAGGTCCCACAGGAATGTGTCCAGGGAGGTTTAGAATGTCTCCAGAGAAGGAGACTCCACCACCTCTCTGGGCAGCCTCTTCCAGGGCTCTGCCACCCTCACAGCAAAGAAGTTCCTCCTCATGGTTAGATGGAACTTCTTATGTTCCAGTTTGTGCCTGTCACCTCTTGTCCTGTCCCTGGGCACCACTGAAAAAAGACCGGCCCCATCCTCCTGACACCCACCCTTTCAGTATTTATAGGCGTTGATCAGATCCCCCCTCAGTCTTCTCTTCTCCAGACTAAACAAACCCGAGTCCCTCAGCCTTTCCTCATCAGAGAGATGTTCTAGGCCCCTAATCATCTTCGTAGCCCTAAAGAAGGAAGCTGGATGCTTCTTTCCTTTGCTCCCCTAATATTAGGGGGAAATTAATTCTTCCATGGGGTAATTCAGAGCTGAAGTTTTCCCCTCTCAGCTGTCTGAGCAGGAGGTGGCCTAACCACTTAGTGTAGGCACTAAACACAGAGGCAAAAAAGTCATGGATTAGAAGCTGACAGAGACAGAAAACAAGCTGGGGGAACTAACGGGCCATTTAACAGGACAAAAGTTACCTCTGGGCCTTTTAACATCAAACTAGGACCGATCTTGCAGAAGGTATAAAAGATTTCGTGCCAGTCAAGACCAGCCAGGGAACCATCAGGAATGCCAGAGAGGTTTAAAGCTACCTGAGCATGCAGCTGAAATTCAGTATTGATGAATCCAAGAAAATGCATATAAGAAGGAATAATTTGAACCAATCGAACATGTTACTGGTGTCTAAGTTAAATGTAACTACTCCAGGAGACTTGGGCATCAGTAGGAATGGGGGCGTGTGAAGAGACATGCAAAGAAAGGCAACAGATTTCCAGCACAGAATGCAAGAGGATTTGTTTAAAGCAGGTTATATTTTTGGATGCTCCAGGCATGGGACAGTAAGATCATACAGTTCCTCTGAGAACAGCGTGTTCAGTTCTGAAATATCTGTGTATCTCAAGAAAAACTTAGCAAGGGTGGAAGGAGTGCAGAGATCAGTGATGGGATTAGGAGAAATGTGGACAAACTTCCACGAAAAGCAACACTGAACAGATTGAAATTCTCTGCTGTATGAATAGCGTAAGAAAGACGTGATAGAAAGATCATAAAATAATCATAAAGATAATGATGAAGATATAAAGATTATGTAGAAAGATCATAAAGCAAGTAAGAACACATGATCTTGTTCTCTTACCAGACGAATAAACAAACAAAACTTAGTAACTTAAATGAATGACAGAAATTTTTGAAAGCTGAAAAATGATACTTATATGCAGGTTAAATTAACCCATGAAACTCCTTCCCACTTCATGTGGTTGAGCCAAGAGTTCAGTTTATAAACTGATTTGATGTTTGTGTACATATAAGACTACCCAAAGACCATCTTTTGGGGGAGAAAAAAGGATACTCGAACTCATCTGATGTTAATTCATTGTTCTTTAAGCACAGGAGACATACGAGAAGAAAAAGAATTTTCCTGTATGAGCAACATTATTCCATATTTGCCCATGAAAGATCTTTTTTTGCTCTGCTCTGAGAAGCGATTGTTGTTAGCCAGTCTGGAGCACAGAGATTAGGTAAGGTGGACTAATGGTATAATTTGCTGTGATAGGACAGTGATTGCATACTTGGCCTATTAATGTGCTGTTGCTTCTAAACCAGCGTTTTCTTCTGTTAGAGGCAGCCACGGCGAGAGATGTACTCCACTAACTTTATTTGCAATGGAGTATTTTTCATTGGGACAGGCTGGAAAGGTACCTCAGGATTACGTGACTCAGACACAGCTCCAAAGAAGAAAGAAATATTCTTTACACCCAGACCAAATCCTGATAATTTCAGCCCTGAAAAGTGTCTATAAGAAAATTATGAGTGACTGGAAGAAGGAAATCAGAAGAGAAATGGAAATCCAACCTTTAGCTCAGCACACTAACAGACATAGAGGTTTGTGCAGTGTTACACAGGTGACGGCGGCAGCCTGGGGAATGTATGGACACACATAGTTTTAAATTCTGTTTATGCTCTTGGGAAGTGTACGCTTTTAGATGCACACACACCTGCCTTTTTGCTTCCCTCTGCTGCATCCCCTCTGCTAGAAACCCAGTCTCCAATAGCTGTGACTTCCTCCCTACCACTGGTGTTGGATAATATCTGTCTCTCCGAGTTCTCCCGAGCACGGACAACTTCAGGCTCCATCTCTAACCCATTCCTCCCAGCAACAGACATTCTGCTAAGCGTGTGTGCAGGTAAATACAGGCAGACAGAAAGACAGATAGATATTTCTTCACATATGTGAAGAAATTAAGTGGTATGCTTAATTACGTTTCTGTAAGGTCCATTTAGACTGCCAAACATACTGGGGGCCAGCCCCTGCTCGCTTGGAGACACATTTTCCTTTTCCCCAAGGCCATGCTCTGTTTCCTAGTCCAGACAGTATCGAGCTTACCTTCTAAATCTATTAGGACAAACAACTACTAGAAGTAAAGGAGAGACATCTGTTTAGTTGCTGTTGCAAACATGTGAAGCACAAAGCTTTTGTATCTGCAGAGCACAAAAGCTGCATGAACTGGGATACGGGCTCGAACTCTGTAAGGTGAGATTTCAGAGCTCTCCTTTTATTGATTTCCAGCTCAACTCTCTTCCTTACCATAAAAAATATTACACACACAACTCTTCAAAACCAGCATAGCTCTTGCCCTTTGTATACCCCAAAATGCTTTAGGTAAACCTTGCCATCTGTTTGCTACTTTTGAGGCCACGGTATTTGAGCTGTACAGTGGAGAACTCATGAAAGAAAAGAAACACCCCAGAAAGACTTCTCAATCCAAGTCCTACATGTAATATGTTGAGTCAGAGATGTTCCAAGAAATGAAAAAAAAAGAAAAAAATCAAAACACTCAAGCTGCAAAGTGTCTAACTGAGAAAAGATTTGCTCCTTCTCAAAAATACCCATCAGGAGTCCTAATGACTAGTTCCAAAGATTTTCATCCCTTGAGTTCTCTAAGTCACAGCAATTCAAGCATCACAAAGATACTGGTGAAGCCTGGCACGCCACAAGAAACACCAGTGGATGTAGGAAAGGGGAGAAAGAGCACACTGACAGCATATCCAATTCAGCGTTGCCTACAAGACCATCTTAGCAAGCCAAAAACTGACAGAGGACATCCACAACTTGGGTCCAACACCTATTTCTGAGATGCATCTGTGACAGCATTAGCCACAGGGGCCAATGCAGTAGTGCTTTCAAACCTGCCCAATGAGTGTAGGACAGAAATTTGGTAAAATTAGTCTTAAATCTTTTTTACATGGCCTGTGATCTTTGCCATCTGAGAGCTGACTTCTGATATATCTCAGCAGGATCCTGACTTCCTCCTGGGTCAAAGATTTTGAGTCACAGAAGTTTCTGGACAAATAAGGACATAAGGTTTTTCAAAAGCACTTGGAGTTTGGCCTCGTTTTTTCCACCAGCTTCATTCTTCCTAATTTCCAGTCATTCATTAGCTGCACACATATCTGCAAATGCCAAAGGGTGTTTCCAAAATAGTAACATCTAGATACTAAAAGCTGTCTCGTTTCAGTAGTAAAGCAAGCCTTTTTCCATGCTCTCATCACTTGTAGACACAAAGAGCAAGAATACAAAGACCCTCCTTAGACTTTGTTTCATTGTTAGAGCTGTAAAAATATCAAGCTTCTGGTCATTCACAAAGTGTTTATTCAATTAGAAAACTTTAGTATTTTTGCCTCCATCTGTTTCTCAGAGAGAGAGTTTTTTTCTGGGTCACATAGAAAATAGGAACATTGTTGTTTGAATGGAATGAAGCTGCACCGGGGGAAGTTCAGAGTGGACATCAGGAAAAGGTTCTTCAGGGAGAGGGTGGTCGGTCACTGGAACAGGCTCCTCGGGGAACTTGTCAGGGCACCAAGACTGTCAGAGTCCAAGGAGCATCTGGACAATGGTCTTAGTCATATGGTAGGTCTTAGTTTTAGGTAGTCCTGCAAGGAGCAGGGAGTTGGACTTGATGATCCTTATGGGTCCCTTCCAATTCTAGATATTCTGATTCTAAGATTCTGTGAATAAGAAGTGCCCTTCCTTCTCTTCTGCCATTAGAAACCAGAGTTCTGAATTCAGCATAAGGATAACATCAGTCATACCTGGTGTAATCCTTCAGCCAGTGGCAACTTTCCAGGATTTCCCATGGAAAACATCTTCCTTCTTAACAAAGCAGTTTGGAGACAACTGACCTCTCCCGCTTTCCCAGCCATAGGCCCAACATACAAGTTTAGGATGTCAGTGGAAAAATTCCATACATGTCAAACAACTTTATAACGAGATGATATAGCCCATTGGAAGTGACCGCTAAAGAAGAGTTTCCACTGTAAGCCTTTGTTTTGAACAGGGTCATGACAACAGGATTGATGTTGAACTTTCTCTGAGTAAGGGCAACCTTCTTTTCTATCAAAAGTTTAGGCACAAACTATCCCTGAACAGCAGATTCTGTGCTGCCTTTATGGGTAAAGATGGCTCCATGGTTCTCTCCAGAAGCAGAGCAAGGAAACACCGTGCAATGTTCTTCTTTGGGAGAGTTTACAAGGGGGTACCTTGATTACAAATAACCACTCCTCTTTGGGCAGACTCCTGAATACTATCCCTATATGCTCGCTTGCCTGCACACAATCCAGCAATAAACCAGTAGTTACATAGTTGTGTATTTTAGAGACGTGAATCACGTTAACAGCATGGTTTGATTAACACTCTAGGATAACGGCTTTACATGGAAAAAAAATGACATTTGTTGGTAGGCAACTCATGTGGTCAAATATCCACTCTTGGAAGAAGATTAATGCATTACCATTCATGGCTCCCATTAGCAATACGTAGTTTCCTATTCGTGCATATAAGCAAGGAGCATTGCTCATACTCTTCGTATATGACAAACCATTTTTTTTCTGGTTTTGTCACCGCTACTGCAGTGGGATGCCCCAGGCATGGGAATCTGCACTCTTCATCATTCAAGGACTACCTTTGCTCAATTTTTGTTTCCTTCAGTGCCCCCTGCCTTTAAAAGCTAAAGACTTTCTTAATGCCTTCCCTCCCACGGGGAGAGTCGCGCACAGAGTTTCCCCCGAGGCTGCTCTGTCTATGTGTCTGCTGCACAACGGCAGGGCTGGCACCTTCTGCCACAGACCAAGGGGGTCACGTCCATGACGTCCTCCTGCAGGGTCCTGGGGTTCTGAGCAAAGCTTCGCTTTCTTTATACATCAGCACAAGGAGGTACCATCATCATTCTGCGCCACCTGCCTGTATTACCTGCACCAGCCTGACAGACAGATCTCCAGCATCAAAAAATACTACAAGCTGTCACTTGTCATTTACATTTTATTAGCATAAAAACCCTACGCATATTTACCCACAGCACAGGAAGGACATGGAGCTGTTGGAATGGGGCCAGAGGAGGCCACGGAGATGCTGCGAAGGCTGGAGCCCCTCTGCTGGGAGGACAGGCTGAGAGAGTTGGGGGGGTTCAGCCTGAAGAAGAGAAGGTCCCAGGGAGACCTTAGAGCCCCTTCCAGTCCCTAAAGGGGCTCCAGGAGAGATGGGGAGGGACTCTGGATCAGGGAGGGGAGCCATAGGATGAGGGGGAAGGGTTTGACACTGAAAGAGGGGAGATTGAGATGAGATCTCAGGAAGAAATTCTTTGCTGTGAGGGTGGTGAGAGCCTGGCCCAGGTTGCCCAGAGAAGCTGTGGCTGCCCCATCCCTGGAGGGGTTCAAGGCCAGGTTGGATGGGGCTTGGAGCAACCTGGTCTGGTGGGAAGTGTCCCTGCCCATGGCAGGGGGTTGGAACCGGATGGGCTTTAAAGATGCCTTCCAACTCAAACCATTCTATGATTCTAATGTAATTACTATCAATTTCCTGTTGTACCGTATTGTGTTCTGCCCACAAACACACATGGAAGTTTATCCCATAAAATATGTCTCCTGCGTTGTGCCCGATTCTTGCTAAAACCAACAGAATTGGTGTTACTCATCCAATTCACACCAGCCTCTTCTCTTTCCCTCCCTACAAAATCTGACTGAGCCTCGCTCCAGCGGTACCCCAAAAGAGGGAAAAAATAAATGCAGAAAATTAATTTGTCTGTTTAGCAGGACAGACACATATAGAGCCAACACAGTCTCAAGAGCTGTATTTCAAGCAGCTCAAAACTCTGCCCTGTACATACGAGGTCCCTGAGGTTTTATTCCCATCAACTGTCCTATAATTTCCCAATTCTGGCACTTTGGATGGACTGACAAATGTATAGACCAAGGGAAAGTCTCTGCTAAATCACTGAGCAGAAGCAATAGCCCAGCTGAAGTACACATATGCATGTCAAATACAACTTTCCTGTCATTTCTCAGTCTTGGTTTTGTTGGGCTTTTTTTAGCACTCATTCTTAAACGCGTGGAAGAGATGGAGAAAAATCCCAGCTGGGAGTCTGGTAAACTGTAATTGCAATTTTAGAGAAGACACCTGTAGTGAGTTGTGTAATAGCAGCTCAAATCTCCTAAGGGTAACAAAAAAAAACCCCCTATGTTACAAGGCTGGGAGGGAGTGGCTGCTAAATCCATCCCTGCCATCTATTTATGCTCATTTACACACGCACTCACACTGACACAGCACTCGTACACACACTACACACTGCACCTCGACTTTGAATCCTGGTCAGAAATAATTACATATTTCTCCTAACGTCAGAAGGAAAGAACTCCAGGTACAAAGCCCAGCTGTTACACAGCCATTTTGTGCGCTGAATAAATGAGGCTGATCCTTTTTCTCCCTCCTCCTTTTGCTTTTGCTCTCCTCATTGCTTGCTCCTCCTGCTCCCAGAGGAGAGCCAGGGCTGGGCTGAGCATCGCAGGTCCTGCCCCAACCGCGCGGCACAGTCTCCTGCCACACAGCATCCTCACACATCCCAGCACCCAGGCCGGCATCCCGGACAGCATTTCCAGGGAAAAACACGGGGATTCTCTAAACCATGATGTGAGAGTGCCTTTCTGCCCCAGCAGAGTGCCAGAAGCCCAACGCAACCAATGCTATTTTTTACAGGGACCATTTTGCGGGGCCATCTGAGAGCCAGGCGGCATCTGAACAGCAAATTAAATATACATGACATAGCATGTGAAAATTATCTCCCTACTATTACACTTTAAATTTAAAATAAAAAGAACAGGTTTGAAATTACTATTCTGCTCATTTTTTTAAATAAATGCACTTGTCTCTAGTGTATAAGTATATACAGTAGGCATAGATGTTACGTTTAGCTATGTACAGCTGACTACACAATGCTTCTTTTAACACTGGTTTCTCTTAATACATGTAAGCACAGCAGCACAGTCTGAATTACAGTAACTAAAACTCGCAGTGGAAATTAAATTTCATAAAACATTTAAAACCTTAAATGAACATAAACCTGAAAGTACTATAAAAACTGAAATATCCTCTATCGTGAGGTTTATGTTTAGCAACAAATTAGAGTAACTTTTGTTTAGCACTGAAAAAAGCTTTCTTCACCTAAACAAACAACAAGAATAAGATTAAGCAAAACATGTTTTGGCTCCTCTGATGTGCAGGCATATTCCAATTTCCTTTCCACAATGATTTTTATGCAAATCAATGCTGCACAATCTCCTGACCTCTTTTACCATCATACTGGGACAATGACAGTTCAATAATTGGACTGGCATATATCTAGGATGTTTGATTTTAAATTAAAAAGTTAGCGCAGGACAATTGAAATGAAAAGACTGTGACTTTCTGTTCATTCCAGACTGATCAAGTATCAACATTTCACGCCAAACAGAGTAAAGCAAACAAAGTGGTTGGGGCTGTTAGTCCCCCCGTCCCCGTATGCACATACTGCACCCCCCCACACCTCAGTTGTTAATTCCTAACAACGACGCTTTCATCCAGAACAAGGATAATGAGAAAAGCCCAAGCAGGGCTCCTTGGGGAACTCTTACGCTAAAAGTTACCTAAGGACTAAATCCCACTTGTGCCTCCCGCACGGGATGAAGATGAGCAGAGCATCCAACACCCCTGCCTGATTTAAAATCCAAATACGCAAACAGCATTAGGGAATCCAGACAGGCTATTCTGCTTGGCTGACGACAGATGCGGGAATAATAATAATAATAATAATAATAATAATAATAATAATAATAATAATTATTATTATTATTATTATTATTATTATTATTATTATTATTATTATTATTTTTAAAAGCTGGTCTAATTAAAGTTTTGACTTTGAACCAGCAGAGGAGTGGACACCTCGCTTCGGGAAAGCAGTGCCTGACCCCAGCTGAAGGGCAGGGGCTGCAGGGTGTCTGCAGCTCCCGCGGAGGATGCTGCCAGGACCAAGCAGCTGAGCGTGAACATTCCTGGCCCTACGTGACCCAGGGACGGACTATAAATCCATCCTATAAAATATAGTAAAGGCCCCGTTTGTTCTTCCACTCTTTCAATATGCGATGTTATACATTTGTGATTATCTCATTTTATTGGGCTCTTTAGAAAGCTGTTTATGATCATTTGTGGACAAAACAAAGGCTCATTGTAAACTCTTTTTTTAAATAAGTTGGAAGGTCAATATGAAACAAAGGGCACCACTTTTTGGCCTGCTACATGCAAGCTACGCTCGTGTGTGTAATATTACAGTGCATTTCAGCACAGGGATAGAGTCCCAGCTAATTACAAAGCTAACATATAATGGTATTGCATTAGCAGCCCAAGAAATTCCTATTGAATTGCACACATCTGAAAACAGAAAGACGTGCTTGTGCTGAAACTTAATCATCTTGGCAAAAACTGTGAGGGCCAGATTCTCCGAAGATGTAAACCCAAAGCTCTGCTTTACGCTCCTCAGGATCTAATGCTTTGTTTATTCAGATAACCCCCACCAGATAAAACTGACCACTTGGATCGACTAATTTGCCCTATTATTTATGGTACCTACAGCTAAGGAACACAATTACTGCTCGGTGTGTGAGAAGGAACAAGAATACAGCACCTCTACACACACAGGACCTGGGAGAGACAACCGGCGGGCTCTGCCAGGTTAAAGATGTTAATGCTGTTGCATTCCACCCCAGGCGGAGAAGACAAGCCTTTTTTTAAGGACAGTTCTGCCTGAAATGCTTTTTTATGGGTTCAAAGTAAAATATTAGGGTAAAAAAAAATGAATACAGCTTTGTTTGTTTCTTCAGTCCTGGTTAGCAATAGACATAAGGGTATTCTGTTTTGGAGCCCATATGGAAAGATCATCAACACTTTCTGCTTCTGGGTCCTTTGCCAAAATACCATATCCCACATGCCTTTTACCTTAAAACATAAAAGAAAAGGTGTTGTTCTGGTCAAATAAAGAAATAATTTTTACTAGCATACGTCTAATGTTAAAGCTGCCTAAATCCTGCCAAAGACATTAAAACACCATCTGCAAAACAGATTTTCATTAAATTGATCAGTTTAAAGTTAAGCAGCAAGGCAGATGATGCTTTTGAGCTAACCTTTCACCTTTAACCTTCTCAAACTGAAATCAGGTCACTCCTTTTGGGTAATATCTTTGCTGCTCGGGAACACGAGAGGTAAAGTGATCTGTCCAAATTGAACTGACAATCAGAGCATTAATAGTGTTAGCGATCAATATTTTGTCAATAAAGGGAAAACCAGGGTAGTTTTCACACAGCTGAGTATTAGCCTGCTAACTGCTGCCTGTCACTCTCCCTCGGCTCCTAAATACCTGCACGCATGGCACAGAGTGCAGTAAATACCCAGTATAAAAGTAATGGCTATTCAAGCTGCTATCAGCTAATTGAATCATAGTTTTGGATAGACAAACTTCAAATACTTATTTGTGATTAGAAACTGATCATGTCACTCAGTTACTTGGCTACTTGGTTGAACTTCTTCTCAGCCACTCCGGCTTTCTTTGCAAAAAGGGCCACCCTGTATTTTTTTATTTATTAAAAGTATTTGGAAACTATTTTATGAGTGCAGGACACGATATTTGTGGTCCCCTGAATCCGAAGCTATTTGAATAAGCTACAAAATGGCCTCCTTAAGAGCCGTTCCAGCTATATGTACTTTATATCCACCGAGATGGATTCTCGTCCTGCCTGAGCCTCCCAAATCCCTAGAAGTTGGACGCCTCCTCCTGCAGAATGGAAATCTGCTCTGTGGCCATAGAGGCTTTCTCTCTTTACAGAATCACAGAATTATATAGGGCTGGAAGGGAAAGGACTTCTGGAAATCATCCAGTCCAACCCCCTGCCACAGCAGGGTCACCCAGAGCAGGTCCCACAGGAACGTGTCCAGGTGGGTTTGAATGTCTCCAGAGAAGGAGACTCCACCACCTCCCTGGGCAGCCTCTTCCAGGGCTCTGACACCCTCACAGCAAAGAAGTTCCTCCTCATGTTCAGATGGAACTTCCTATGTTCAGCTTTGTGCCTCCTACCTCTTGTCCTGTCCCTGGGCACCACTGAAAAAAGACTGGCCCCATCCTCCTGACACTCACCCTTGAAGTATTTATAGGCGTTGATCAGATCCCTCCTCAGCCTTCTCTTCTCCAGACTAAACAGACCCGAGTCCCTCAGCCTTTCCTCCTAAGAGAGATGCTCCAGGCCCCTCATCATCTTTGTGGTCCTCTGCTGTACCCTCTCCAGCAGTTCCCTGTCCTTCTGGAACTGTGGAGCCCAGAACTTGTCCCAGTGCTCCAGATGGGGCCTCACCAGGGCAAAGAAGAGGGGCAGGATGACCTCCCTTGACCTGCTGGTCACACTCTTCTGAATGCACCCCAGGAGACCATCGGCCTCCTTGGCCACAAGGGCACATTTCTGGCTCATGGTCATCCTGTTGTCCACAACATTGACTTTTTTAATGGCCATTTACTTGTGGAGTCACCGAACGCTTCCTGACAGATGCTGTGAAGGACTCGCAACTCTTCTCTGGTTTAATTTGCCAATTTTGAGCCCCGCAATTCCAAAGGTAAGTCTTTGGGAAACTCATTACGCCAGGCTGGGTTCACTCAGGGCAAGGCCATCTTTGTCCTGGTTCCCAGCAGCCACACTACCAATGCTGAATTCCTCCTTCTGTAAGGAGCAATCAGGCCATTTCTTTTTTAAATACCTTAGAAAACAGCTAAAGGTTTCACTTTGCCACATTTAGAATCCAACTCTAAAAGTGACATTTCAGTACGGCCTAAAATTATACAGCTTCAGAAGAGAAGCTCTGATGTTCACCGTCGCTTTAAAAGCTACAGTTATGAAAAGACATTCTTTTATTCCATCCATAGTTAAGCACAGGAAGAGAAATCAAGCTGTTACGGCAACATTTATAAAAAGAAAATTCACAAAACAATAACATTTAAACAAATAAAAGTGACTAAAGAAAAAACTTTGAGGTACTTGACAAACCAAAGGAACAAAGTCACAGATTCTTTTGCTGTGCTTTCAGATGGTTTTAGTATTAAAGTTTTTATTGCCAAACTATATTCACAGCACCTTAATTTTAAAAGAGTTAGAGAAGCTGCTTGAATATAAACACAATTCATGAATATTCGATAACGCTCCCAAGGCATATATCTATTATTCATACAAATTAATGTTCTTTTTTTCCTTAGGTGCTCTAAAAGTTTGTCTGATGTATCAAGAGAAAAAAAAGTTTACAACTCTCTTGGTGTCAACAGCTTCACCAAGACCTGACAAAACTATCAAGTCTGCTAGCAGATAACTTTACAGACTTTCAAAATCTCATTTATTTCCGCCTTGAGGCCTGAATGTACACCCACAATGAAAATTAAAGTTTTCTGGGTGACGTACCGAGGCATTACACTCTGTTATAAAGCACACACATCTGGAACGTTTCGGTATTTGGGACACATTGTAGCACTGCCAACCCCAAATCTTAAAAAATAATAATACTAATACCCCAATTGATATTTTAAGTAAGTCTGTCCTCTCCTTCAAATTAGCCTCAAAATGAGATTATATAAAAATAGTGAGTGCACGTGTACATGCGCTCTGCGTTCTGAGAGCTGGTTAAGCCTAGTGGGGTTCATGTTTCCAAGCTTCTCTAAGAAGTCACGAGGGACAGAAACTTTTTAAAAAAGCTGAGATTCTCACCAGGAATCCTAGGGACAAGCCTTTGAAAATACACATATCAGCAGACTTGTAGCTCCCTGGTTACCAGCAGTATACTTCCACTTGTCCTTCTGTGGGACACAAAGTTTTGAGGGTGTCTAAGAGATCATGCATTGGAGAAGGACTGGGATGTCTTTCACCCAAACTGATGCGGAGATCAGACCATCGAGTCCAACCATCAACCCAACACTGACAAAACCCATCACTAAACCATGTCTCTAAGCACTATGTCTGCCCGGCTTTTAAATACCTCCAGGGATGGTGGTGAGGGCTAAGAGCTGGGACTCACTCCCTTCATATGCTAAATCAAATATTTTGCAGGACATGCTGAAAACCCAGACATATTTGACGAACGTTTCTCTAGAGATTGGGTTGAGTGAAGAGACAGCGCTGTTTTGAGTAGATAGTTTGTACCTTGCAACTCCATAGCTACACCTATAGCTTTATTTAAAAAATAAGCAACTGGCATCTTCTTTTCAACAGTCTCCATAGCTTTTTCAGTGGAGCCATCTGAGAGAAGCTCTCTGCCTCCCCATCACCCATTCTGGGACACGGTTTGCAGCAGCATCTCTGAACAGCGGCGTTATAAAACAGACCATTGAAATAACCCAAGCTAACGCTTCCAAAAAGAGATGGGGAGCAACTAGGTTTAACCTGGGTCATTTCAAAGCCCTGACTCAGAGCGTGGCTCTGCAATCAGCGCAACTGGAGGAAGCAAGGAACCGCGTCGCGGATGACGGGGAGCAGGAACCTCTGAAGGCAGTTTTGCTGCCGAGGCAGGAACTGTCTCACTCTACTCTCCGCTCTTTTGGCACTTTTCAAAATGGGACTTTGTATCTTTAAAAAAAAAAAACAAAAAACACCACAACAAACAAGAACAAAACCCTCACCTCCCTAGAGTTAAGGAAAAATGCAATTTAAATAAAATAAAAGATTAAATTAGCCAAGCGGCCAGCATGGTGGGACAATACAATAGACCTTGTCTTATGTTATTGCCATTTTTGTCCAGAACAGATCCACCAAGGTGACAACTATCGGGTTATAAAATTAAAATCCATGTTACTGCCTGGGCACCCTGTGTTAACTCGGAACAACTATTTGAACATGGCTGAGCATCAGCAAAACGTTATTTCTTGCTTAAACTAGAGGCCTGCTGAGGCTTTTCCATATTTGTTCCGTGTGTACACATTTTCAACCTGATGAGAAAACCCGCATAGTTGCTGTAATCAGCAGATGACTCCCGATAGTTTAGTTATCACAGATTTCTAGTATAAATCAATAGATAACACTTGCAAAATGGATTTTCTAATCATATTTAGAGCTTGTTACAGTGACTAATGGTTTGCAATATTTCCTGAATTTTTATATCCCCTAGACAAAAGAAGTTTTTAATAAGTTACAAAGTTATTCATCTTGGAAATGAATGTGTTATGTTTTGTACTGAACCAAGACAATCAAGCCAATCCAGTAAACACACTGCAGAAAATAAGTTACCCCATAATTAGGGTTTGGAAAAAGTCATGACAAGTTGTGTAATAAATGGTATTCATCACTCCCACATATTCATTATATCCACATAGTTTTTTCCAGTAAAGATAAAAATACAGTTGCCATTCTACTAACATATTTATCTACACCACACCCTTTTATGTTTGTGAAAAATCATTATTGGCTTGGAAAAGAAGGGCAGACAAAAGGATGACAGTGCTCACTTTTGAATATTCTTGGTAATAATGTGGCATATTGCACGTGCTCACTGAAAATACCCGTGTAAAATAACCTGGCTGTGGCAGACTATTGTTGCAAACGGACGCGTACGCCAGAAAGTGATCTCCTTCCCTACACACCATATGGAAAAATCATCATTTTCCATATTCTCTGTCAAGCTTCTGATCAAAATGCGACGGACAAAGTCTGAGAAGATTACGAAAGATGTAAAACTCCTCTTGTCATTTTTTATGAGAGAACTTTTTTTTTTTTTTAGAAAGAACTTCCATTTCCTGTGTTCACAGTAAGCGCATCCTAAAGGGGCCCTCGGGTGAATCAGGATGAACCCTGAGGAGCCTGCATGGGTTTTGCTCGATTATAGGCGTGTTTCAGTAAACATTTACCCTGCTGATTAATCAAAGTCTGGCTCGATTAGCACCGAAGCAGTTAATTTCCTCGTTCTACTTGGCGCCGACCGCAATTGCTGTCACTGCCTTACCTTGTACAGTTTCAGGGCTGCCTCGTGCCTGTGGTTGGTCGTGTGTAAGCGCAATTTATCCACGCTGTTGGTGTAGTAGTCACAGGCGTTGCACTTGAGGTGAACGGGGTTGCCGATGGCAATGCACTTCAGCCTCCACTCGTTAGTTTTGCCCCCTTCTTTGATGTGGGCCACCAGCTGGTACTTCTGCATGTGCTTGTCAGTCTTGCAGTGGAGCTGGAAGTTGGCCTTGAGCTGCGTGTTGTAGTTGCAGAGCTTGCACTGGTAGATGTCTCCAATCACAGCCCTCCACTCCTCCTCGGGCAGCGAGCGCTCGCCGCTCACGTGCAGGCTGAGGGCCTCCAGGCTGTCGGAGGTGAACTTGTTGCAAACGGCACACTGGAAGAGCTTCAGCGCCGGGTCGCTGATGTAAGGTGACAGCTCTCCTGCAGTAAGGAGGGACAGGTCATCACCCATTAGCTGACCACTGGCAAGCCGGATTTCGGGCGGCAGCTCATTATTTACTACAGGAGAAGAACAACAACAAAAAAAAAAAAAAACAAAAACAAAAATTAAAAGGGAAAGTAGAGACCAGCAAGCATAGCACACACAAAGGAATCCGTAAAATAAAGCCTTGACAAGGAGTTTGCTTTCTCTAGAGCTTAAACTATAAAAAGCTGTAATAGGATTGAATCAGGATCAATTACAATCATCCCTTTCAACTTCTAAATTCCCTCATCAGATAGCTTTAATTACTCCTACTGGGCATGATGTCATTCTGGAATTTGTATTTTCAAAGGCATGAAAGTTGATCAATAAAATAACAAAACAGCAATGCTTTTGTAACTTAAAAGCCTAGATTAACTTACACAGCACTAATTGTAGTTTTGCTATATCCTTTAAATGATGCTGGAGGTAGGTCAATATATATATATCTACAATATAGTAATTAGGATAAGCATATCTATACTAATTTAGCTACTTTTGATACCAGATCTCAGTATTCCTAATTTTAAAATACACAAAGCGAACAAGATTGGGACAATTGAGGTACGTCAAAAAGGCAACGTTAGAACCAGACAAAGTTTGAGAACTCTTTTTAGTACAAATCTGTACCATTAGGTACCGGATTGACAGTACACGGCTCACACACGAGCATTTGAGTCCAATTTGCCCCCTCTTATGTTTGGAATACAGACAATTTGCTAACTATAAAGGGCCATTGTCAGGTAAGAACGAAAAGATCGCATTCCTGGCTGAAAACGTTGACCTATTCAGATAATTAAAAACTGCAGAAAACAGAGCTGCCTTTATCTGTTCTAGTTTGTTAATTTGATAGCACCTCGTTACATAATCAATTAATTTCATTCTCTGCCCACGGACCCTGCAGACAGGGGTGGAGGAGAGGAAAAGTGGGTTGCAAGGATGCAGGCACGGTCAGGGGGCTGGAGCAGAGCCCCCCAGGGCAGGTGGAGCTCCTTCACTGCCTTCTGCTTGAACTTGCAACGCTCCTGCCATCCCTGCAGCTATCACCTCGCAAATTACCACCTGGGTCACCCCAGTCCCAGGCACAAATACAGGTTGGGTGGAGAATGGCTGGAGAGCAGCCCTGAGGAGAAGGACTTGGGGGTGCTCGTGGATGAGGAGCTCAACATGAGCTGGCAGCCCAGAAAGCCAACCGCATCCTGGGCTGCATCCCCAGCAGGGTGACCAGCAGGGTGAGGGGTTCTGCCCCTCTGCTCCGCTCTGGGGAAACCTCCCCCCCAGTGCTGCCTCCAGCTCTGGGGCCACCAACATCAGAAAGACATGGACCTGTTGGAGCGGGGTCAGAGGAGGCCACGGAGATGCTGGGAGGGCTGGAGCCCCTCTGCTGTGAGGACAGGCTGAGAGAGTTGGGGGGGTTCAGCCTGGAGAAGAGAAAGCTCCAGGGAGACCTTAGAGCCCATTCCAGTCCCTAAAGGGGCTCCAGGAGAGATGGGGAGGGACTCTGGATCAAGGAGGGGAGCCATAGGATGAGGGGGAATGGCTTTAAACTGAAAGAGGGGAGACTGAGATGAGATCTGGGGAAGAACTTCTTTGCTGTGAGGGTGGTAAGAGCCTGGCCCAGGTTGCCCAGAGAAGCTGTGGCTGCCCCATCCCTGGAGGGGTTCAAGGCCAGGTTGGATGGGGCTTGGAGCAACCTGGTCTGGTGGGAGGTGTCCCTGCCCATGGCAGGGGGTGGGACTGGATGGTCTTTAAGGTCCCTTCCAACCCAAACCATT
>NC_133579.1:1357500-1370000 GCF_964106895.1 Numenius arquata
GTATAATCTTTTAAAGTGTGAATTATCACCAACTTTGTGATTTCACTAAAGTATGGATGTGTTCTCTGTCAGCACATTGGGAAGGTAAAACTCAGTTGCAAAACTAACAAATAATGGCCAGAGAATCAAAGCGGCTCTGTCATATTCACCCGACCCCTTCCTTGTCTCAAAACCAACTGTGACATAAACGCTACAGTGCTTTTTTGTTTCCCTGATACCAATTTGCTGGCATCTAGACCTGCTGCAATTATCCTCCTAAAAGTTATCCCAAGGCAGGTACTGGAGCAAACACCCCAGCGCTCCAGAGATACTCCAGCTGCAGCTTACTCCAGAAAGAGCCTTCATGGAAACAACAAAAAAATAAAAATAAAGAATCGTGCTTTTGAGCACATTTACAAGAGCACAAGACTCTTCCAGTCGTGCATCTGAGGAAAAGAAGAGCTGCGGGTACTGCAAGTCGTGTTAAGCATTTACATATTACTCTGCATTAAAATCAGCCTGGTCAGTGAAAATACAGGATGTTTTTTAAACAGTTTAGTTATTAATAAAGCATTTGTTTTTTCTAGAATATTATCATGGCAAATTTGTTTTGTGTTGCCAAGATCAGCTGGGCATTTTGTTTTGATTATGCATAGTCTTTTGTCTTTTTTTTTTTTGCTCTGCAAGTTAATTTGACTGCTGTGCATAAGTGAAGTGAGCAATTCAGTAATTAACTTTTGTGTTTTAAAATGTATGAACTTTAATTAGATTTCATTATAAACAAACAAATGTCAACCGTAATTATAAGCTCCTTGGTTTAACCACATATTATCCCTTTTCAAACAAACTTGATGTCAGACAAATTAAAATCAAGCAGCCAGCAATTTTGAGTTGAATTTTACATGATCTGCCAGTAACCTGATTACTTTAACTTCAATATCATTACAGGAAAAGTATTTCAGGAAAAATAATTACAAGAATTCCAACAGGAGACAAGCTTAATTGTATTGATTCAAAAGATGCATGTATATAGGAACCCTGCTGAAGGAATAATGTTATCTTAAATCTACAGTTACTATTAAAATGATATTGTCTGGCATGAAAAAGGCAATTTGAGATTGGTGTCTGAAAAAGCAGAGATACAAAACTCACTGAAATAATTATCTTTACCCCGTTATACTTTAAGCAACAAAATATCAATGTGGAACAACTTCAAGGCATGAAGGTTTGCAGGTTTATTTACTGACTGGTGTATCTATTAGTACCAGGAACAAGTGGAGCTGTCAGGACATAATGAAGGTAAATGATTAGTTAGCACAGAGACTGAGCTCTTCTTCAATGCAATAAGAGTTAATTAAAGTTTACCACCAAACATCAACCAAAGCAGGATGTTGATCAGGTTTCAGCATTAAGTGCAAACAGACAATGGTTGGCAGCAATTAGTGCAGCTATCAAATGACATGCAATGATAATTATACATTTAAAACAGCTAAAGGGCTCGTGGAAGGGAGGGAAGAATCTCATCAGCTTCTTTGACTACGTAGAGTCAAAGTGCAGGAAACAGGTATCAGATATTTCACTTCAATACTGTAAATCAATAGAATTAAACAAAAAAAAAAAGAAAGAAAGAAAGAGGTTGTACAAGCGCATTATCTGAGAGAGGACAATTCACTGTACATGAAATGGAAGAAATCTGCAGACGACTCCTAACAAAGATAAGTACTAGTTAGATTAAATAAATTACTTTGCTGCTGCCACTCAGGCTGACAGGCGCAAACAGAGAAGCGTTTGGGGTTTAAAGGCAAGTGGCTGCAGCTTCGGAACCCGTTTCTGTGCCAGGCTCCAGGCTACCTGCTCTCCGTAGTCCCCGTGGCCACGCTCGTGGCACGAGAAGGCCCAGGAGGACCAGGAGCCTGAAGCCCGTGACCACAACGGGGGGGTTTCACACGCTGAACCCTGGGCTCTCCCTGGTCCCTGAGCCACGGCCCCCGGCTCTGCCACATGTCCCCCGCTGCCCGCCCCCCTCCATCCCCCTACCTGCGAGTCCTGCCCGCTCCCAAACTGATGCCCAAGTTTTGGAGACAGAAAAAGGCCGTTTTCCACCAGGGACGAACGCCGGGCAAGGCACGGCAGCGGCGCAGACGCGCTAAATAACCGGGGCAGGGCGAGGGATGGGGACGGGGACAGTGCCACCCTCGGCCACCCTTCTCTCCGTTTCCAAGGCCTTGTGCGATGGTGGCGGCTACCGATACGATGGAGCTGGTACCAAACTCGATCATCATCTCGGCCTCCCGTTAAATCCCGAGGAAAGACGCCGAACTTGCAGCAGCACCTGGACCAGCAACGGCAGACAAAGGGAAAACCGCTCCCAGCCCGGCGCTGGCAGCCTGTGAACCCCCCCGAAGCCAAACCCCCCCCAGTTCTGCAGCATCAAACACAGGGGAAGTGCATCAACACAGGTAAATAAATACCCCTTCCACAGGCAAACAGTCTGTGGCCAGACCAGACAATTACCTACACGTGTCTAGTGTCTGGGCAATTCCTCGGGAACCGCTCCGGGTGCCGGGGGTGGAATAACTGGCTCCCTCGGCTCCCCCTGGGCTGGCACCGTGTCAGAGACGGGGTTCCCTGGTTAAACGTGCGGTTCCACCGCCGCTGAGCCATCTGCCCAGAAATTTCTTTCTTTCCCCAAAGAAATCCAGATTTCTTTGGCATTTTTACGGACGGCGTGGTGGCCAAAGGCCCCTGCTCGTCCTGGGCAGGTAAGAGGAAGCAGGACCAGGGTTCCCAAAAGAGGAGCAGCAGGTTTCTGAGAAAGCTGAGCTGGGACAAGTTAAAAGCCGACGATGAGAGGAGCGAAGGGGTGAGAGACAGTGGGACTCTGCTGTGGGACACCATCGACATCATGAGTTCACCAAGGTTAAAAACCAGAATGGGAAGTGGCTGCCAAAACCATCCACGGTTATTGTAATGGATGCAGAAAGGAAAAAAAAAAAAAAAAAGGGGGGGGGGAGGATATTAAACCTTGCTCTTCAGAGGCCTAAATAATTTGCATTTGCAGTCATGGCAGGGCAGCCGTATACAATAGGGTTTCCTACATCTGCCTACTGTGATGTTCTGCTGCAGCACCTTGTCCAGACCAGCCAAAGAGAGAAGAGGGCAGCCCCACCAGAGCCCCAGTCTGGCCACCAGTATGTTCCCGTGGCATGAGGTGCACCTGAGCGAGGAGGTGTCTGCGGCCGGGGGACTGCCCTCCGCTGCTACCTGAATCAACCCAGGCAGAAAGATCATCAGCATCAGTTGGTATTTAAATACGCTGTATTAATTGCCACTGGGTCAAATTCAGAAAACCTTCTTTTAAGGCTGTAGAGACTGTATTTATTTTAAATGCACTTTTTCTTTTTTTTTTTCTGGTAGAAGCAACCCCCCGTCCATATGCAAAATACATTAAGATGGGGTTTGTTATGACGTTGGCTACCAGTTGCGATTTCTGTTGGAATGTGTGTACGTTCACATTGCTGAAATTATTTTAATGAAAATGCCTTACTGTTTTGCATAGTTCCTGGGCTGCAGCCTAAAGCAGTTCTGCAGATTTTTTTTATTTTTTTTTTCCCCTAACAAACCTCATTTTCCCAACTAATTCTGTTATGCTAGGGATTTGTGCACAGAGTTGGCTAATCCCAGTATTTCCCCAGAGCTGCATCTAAGCTATGGCCCACTCCCAGCACAAAAGTGTCTCCAAAAGCCCTTTCGCCCCCTTCAGCACTGATACACTCATTGGTCCTGACATTTTCACTTCAGCCATGACAAATGAGCTGATGGCTGTGATCAGATTGCACACGAGGACTGCTTTATCAAAGACGTATCATTAACTCTCATCACTGTCTTCCATTATGACTCTTTTGGTCGAATCCGTCGCGAAAACGCAAGCGGGGGTTCGAAAGCACGACCCCAACCACGGCAACAAACAAACTCCGTCCAAAAGCAGAAGAGCAGAGCGGGCTGGGAGGGGATCAGAGGGAGACCAGCCTTAACTAAACGTTCCTCTGGGGATTTAAGTAACTGTACTCAACCTCTGCCCCAGTGCAAACATGGCAGTTGACCGTCTTGGAGAGGTCCCTTCCCCCATCGCGGGCTGGGAGCGCCCGCTTTGCCTTTTTTAGAGAAACAAAAATAAAGCCGCAGCCATCAAACATGCCTAAAAAACAAAGTCAACTTTTTTTTTTTTCTTTTTTCCCTTTTTTGTTTTTTTCTTTCTTTTGTTTTGTTTTGGTTTTTTTTTTTTGGGGGGGGGGTGTCACTGAACTACTTCGTGTTTGTGTGTGTGTCTCTGCTTTTATCAAAATACGTTTCTCAAATGAATCCCTTAAAGAATATAAATTTTTCGCTTGACTCGCAGCCACATCATCATCCTGTTTTCTGACTCACATTAAAAACACCCGCATAAAGCCCTGCCTGAAACGGAAATCTCTCCCTTCGCTACGAGCACCGCAACCTCTCTTGTCAAGTCGGAACCCGAGTTCCAGTTACAACGTTCCCCTCACATCTAGAGGGTTTACAAAGTATATATTTGTTGTAACCTCTTCTAGCAATTCATCTGAGAATACACATCTCGCCGAGTCAACTGTAGCACAACAGATCTTGGGAACGGAGGTCATGCTTTGAGATAAAGTGCTATTCACTTTTGGACCATGCGAGAAGCTCTTTATTCCTGTTCTTATTGGCATCAGTTCCCCCTTACCCGAGCAAGAACAAAGCCAAGTGCTCGTGTGAGGTTTATGAATAAATCAGAGGTGAGCCACTTTAAGTGCTGCCCATGATTTCCTTGTTGACAGTGAGCACTTAAACAGGCTTCTATGACCAGCGACTCCTGGCAAACCTTAATGGCTCCTAATCTGTACCCTGCTCCGCGTCGGGAAAGAAACGACCCACCCCGATTTTTCTCAAGTCTGCGCCTTTTTGGGCAACCACTGTCCCACCTTTTTAGGAATTCACGTTCAGGGACTGTCCTGTTTCAGTGCCAAGTTTTCACGTAACACACAACATAAAAATCACCGTTTTCTTCCTAGAAAACAAATGACAGCTAATAAAATATTATTACACTGTGCAGCCTAAGTAATTCCCAGACAAACCATTACACAATTCAGCGTTTGTTTAAATTGCATAGATTTTTTTAAACGAACCTAAAAGATTTCTAATATATTTGCCTCCAATTATTAAAATCATGTAATAAATGCGCTGAGAGCAAACTCAACCCTTCTGTACAGCTCCAGCTGAAACCAGGAATGTTTATAAATCACTGCCGCCCTATGTATTTAAAAAATTCAAACAGCCTTAAAAAAAGAAAGAAAACAAACCTAAACAAAGCCTATTTTTAAATAGCGATAGCATTGAAAAACAAAGGGAAATCAACCCCTAGACTCAGCGCTGGGCCAAACCGCTCCGGTCCAGAAACATTAACATCCAACCGTGGCACGAGGCGCGGTGTGTCGGCGCGTGGGTCTTTGATGCGCAGCCCCACTCCCCGACCTACGCTGCTCCACGTGAAAGCAGCAGCCTGCGCGGAGAACACATTTCAGCATGCAATGAAATCCTTCATTTTTAAGGTCTCTCCCTCCCCCCCCCTCCCTTTTTGGACGTGTCACAATCTCCAGATGGCTGCACTGACTCCGTAGTAGCTGAGTTATTGTCAGGCTCCCACTTTCTGCTGTATTTAAATACTAGCATTTATTATATATATATATATATTTTTATCCATTGTCTCTTGTTGTCTTTCCATCCACTCGGGGGGAATAAAAAAAAGGGGGAAAAAAAAAAACCAAAGCAAAACAACAAAGTTGTGAGAGCACTGCTCTGCCCTGGGATTTCAGGGAGGGACCGGGAGACAGCGCAGCCCCCGCCGCGGTTGACTTACGGCGGATGCCTCAGTAGATGGCACTGTCCTTTGCCAGGGCCTGATCCAAACCCGGGGGAGGGAGGATGGAAAGGGATGGACGAGGCGGCGCTGGACTTTGGAGGAGGCCCTGGGTGACAAGCGGGCACTGCAGCAGCGCTGGGGGAACCAGCCGCCAAGAGGCCAGACCAGCGGGGACCTACAGCTCCAGAGATGCTTTCCACTGGAGCTGCAACGCTTGTCCCAGTGGGAAACCTTCCTTTGCCTCCCTACAGCAACCGGCTGGTGCTGCTGGAAAAAGTCCCGGAGCGGCCTGTGCAGGGGGTGACACTTCCCACCCCAGCCATGGCTGCCCTGCAATGGCCAAGAAAGGGATTTATTTTTGGTGAGCGGTTCATAAAACTCCAAGGAACGGAGGGATTGAGGGGTGGCATTTGCCATATAGCCAAATCATTTTTTTGAGCAATGTTACATTTTCTTTAATTTAAACCCTCGGTGCTGTAAACAAAATCAATAGCCATATTTCAATATCAAAAAAAAAAAATATATATAAAAGGGCCAGAGTGAAACCCGCAGGAAAAAGTTCCCTGTTTAAGGAGCTACTTTTCACTTATTTTCTGGAGCGGGGAAGGCGTGTGGCGTGTTTGGTATGAAACCGGGAGAAACTCTCCTTTGCAGATGGACGGCCACGGTTTCTCACACAGGAGGTTTCTCACACAAATGCAGGAAAACCACCTGCATTTGAAACCATCATGTAACACTTGGCAAATCCAAGGATGTTTTTCTTTCCCCCTCTCATTTTACGAAAGCTCTGGCTCTCAGAATACCAAAAAAATCAAAGGATCCTCGCCAACAAGTGAAGGGAAAGCAGCGAGTTGTGTTTTTGTTATCCTTCAAGAAGAGATTATTCTGATCTGTTACACTACCATCTTCTGGAGTGAGTGTGGAAATAACCGGGATCACTCCAGGTTTCCACGCGTGCCCCACGCCCCGGAGCAGCACCAGTGACAGGTGCCTCGTCACCTCCCATCAGTGAATTTATGCGGCAGGCTCCCTGTCAGAGCAGGGAGGAGCAAACCCTCGGCAGCCGCCGCTCTGCTCCCACCTGGCAAAAGGAACACAACTGATCCCCACCGGCACCTCCGGAAAAGCCCTTCCCTACGGACCCTCCGGTGCCTCCTGCGCTACGCAACCTCAGCCTTAAAAATGGAAATGGCAGCGCAAAAAGAGGAGATGAAACCTCTTCAATTTGATTTGATGGGGTTATTGTCAACCCGTAACCAAAGGCCCGATTCTTCTTCTACTAATATCAAAACTGTCCTCTCGCCAGGTTTACAGCCGTTATCACTGCGCTGATTTCACGGGAGTTACTGTTAATTTAGTTCAGGGGGAACGGGAAGAACCCAGTTCCTTTGGGTTTACGTGTCCCCGGCTCACACCAGCACGGGCATTTCGTCAGGATTTCTTTGTTTCAGAAACAGAACGTTTCTCTATTTAAATACAGTTTCAGAATCATAGAACCACAGAATGGTTGGAGTTGGAAGGGACTTTGAAGATCATCGAGTTCCAACCCCCTGCCATGAGTTCCACCCCTCCTGCCATGTTTTAGATGCAGATGGAGCGTGCGCATCGCTCGTTCTGCAGCCACCGCTGCAGCCCATAGGGTGGATGTTTGTTTTCAGAGTCACCATGGTCTATCATGTCCATAAGGCCTTTAGTTTGTGAACTATTGACCCGGAGGACTCTAACACCTTCTCAGGCGCTGGTACAGCCTCTCAGATCACTCCCTGAGCACTAAAACTCTCCTAGATTTGTCTGTAAAGAGAGCCCGTTCTCTCGCTATCTTTAAAACTGTTCTCAAAATCACCAAAAGCAAATAAAATATAATTTGGACAAATTACCTCTCTAAATATCTTTTCTTTTTTTTTTTTTTAATTGAACATACAAAAGAGCATTTCAATATGGAAAGCTTGTATTCTGGCCATATAACTTCATTAAACCATTCCTCAGAATATTTAGCTTAAGCAGAAAAGGCCATTCCTCAATGAGACTGCCACATTTCAGTCTGGTACAAACTTCTCTGGCTTAGGTTGGAACTCCGCAAAAGCTGTGGCAATACTGAAAATACTGGTATAAAAGTGCTACAGAGCGACTATTATAAAAGGAACAGAGTAATATGTATAAAAGAACTAAACCTGCTGCCCTTATTTATGCAAAACACGTTTATCTCTACAGGTCTGCTGAATCCCGCTCTCGATAAATGTGTTTATTACCCCTTTCAAAACCAACAACCAACCTCAGCAACAACCAAACAAGAACCTACTGGGTTTGTTTCACCTCCCAGGTAAAAGCAACCGACACCAGTGCCTTTTAGTTTTGTTGTCTCTGTGCATCAGCTCACACAGACATACGTATTGCGCATCACATCTTCTTCTGTAAAATCTCGAACCCCAGCATCTCAGGGAGCTGGGTTTCTGCCCGTTCAGTGAGAATGCAGACATCACATAAGTTATTATTAACCCATGTGTTATCCAGTTCCACGGTGGCTGGAACTTTGCCAGAGGCAACACATGGTGCTTGGTTAACAATATTTTAAAATATAAATGAATTTATTTTTTAAATTAACACATTTTTTTCTTATGGAAATACACTAATAAGCTGTTCCCAGAATGAAAGAATATCCCCTAAGCATGTTCCTTTAAAAGAAGTTTTAAGGAATTTCATGAAGTTAGCAGTAAAACATTCCCAAACCCCACAGAAGGTCTTTAACTCCATCTTAAAAGAGAGAATTTTTTGTGACTTTATTCTTACCAAGCACCTTCTGCATTTACAGTTTTACTTCATTTATGCATCAATAATCCTCATCTCTTAGAGGCATCTCTAGCTCTTCAAATATTACCGAACCCAGCCCAACGCTGAACTCGCAAGCGTTTCCAAATAAGCCTTCTGCAAACTGAAAATAAAAATCCCCCAAACGAGTTAACGTTCAGTCTGACTACCAACAGCTTTCCACAGTAGCTCTAAATCAGTAATTACCTTGACCTGGGAAGAAAAAAAGAAAAAAAAAAAAAAAAGACAGCCTATTTAATATGCATCCATACAAATAATTATTCACACTGCATTTGATTTACATACGTACAAAAGAACCACTTCCCACTTTCAAAAGTGGCTCAACACTTATGGTATTTTAACTGCCCTAATTACTGTTGAGAGAACATAATTAGAAGCACTGATCACATTGTCAACAGCTAACCAGTTGCAGCCCTGTCTGGGGGCCTGATCCTTCCCCCCCTGGAGTCCGGGAGGGCGAGCACTGATTGCGGGAGGAGGTCCCGGGCCCTTCTTGCCACCTGAATCCCCCGAATCCCAACGTTTTAAACAACCTGAGGAGGCTGAGGCGGTTCACGCCGAAAAAACCCCGCTCCTGACGCGCATATATATATATCAATTTCTATTTCAGAGAGCTCTCTCTCCATTTTCAAAGCTGAATGAAGAGAGTAATTTTTTCCCCCAGCAAGGCTTCTATACCCCTGAAACACTCAGGGCTGAGTCAGAATTCATAACTTTTTCCAAAAGAGGAATATTTTAATAATTAAAACAGATATTGACTAGTCCCCACTTTCTTGAATACCAAACTTTATTAGATTATTATGCGTCGATGCATAATTTCCATTGGCAACTTTTAAAATAGCTCCTTCCCTCCCTGCCGGCCTCACCCCCCTCACCCTCCCAATCCTCCTCCCTCTTTCTTTTCCCCAGGCAAAGAGCTGGGAATCCTCGATACCCAATCGTCAATATTTGGTTTGCCTGTCATGCTGCTGGAGCTCCCCTCCATACAGACCTGCCTCTCTCCTCCTCTGGCTGCGCTACTCTCCCACATATTACTTCACACGATGATGGAAACGCGGGGCATCTTAGCAAGTTGCTGAAATCTGAGCTTCTGCTTGTTTTCTCAAGTCTTGGACAAACATAACTTTGGGGAGAGCTGAACATAGGCATAAAGAAAGAGGAGCCTGCATTTTCATCTTCCTTTCATCTCAGTCATTCAGTCAACCATTCAGTGCCCTATTCAACAGAGCTTTTCATTATGCAAAAAAATGCTAATCCTTTTCCGATGCTTTCACACTTGTATAAACCCCCATTCCTTCGACTGAAAAGCAATTATATCAGTTTACCTTTCTGTCAAAAACAGGATTAATATTCCAATACCAGAATCTCCTTTATTTTCCTATCTTTTGCTTTAGGAAACTAGAGATTATTAGTGGAGGTATTCCTTAGAGCGAGAATACATTATTTTAAATATGATTATTTTAGCCAAAGCGGGAGGGGGGAGGGGAGGGAGAGGAAAAAAAAAAAAAAACCAACAAAAAAAAACTTCAGTTGCTGCGGAAACTCTTTTCAGTGACAGAACTGACCTTCCCTTTGCAGAGGCCTGAATAGAATGAGCCTCACTCTGGTCTATTAATCAGAAACAAATTATGAAAGAATGTGGCTGGACTGGTTGACACTATCCTGTCTTGGGAGACTCAGTAACAGCCCAGTAACAATGTCCTCTTCATGGGTAATGAACAGCCATGACAAATGGGGCAGAGAAACTATTTATTTGCATATGCAAATTCTCACACAAGGGAAACATGTACAAACAAGTGTCATTGTAAGGTGGATTAGGCAAACAACGCTTTCTTTTTAGGACATTCTGCAGCCCAGAACATTAGTCAGCACAATTAAACCAGTCTCCATGGAGACTAATGAAATTTCACCATGGTATGAGTTAAATTAGATAGCTAGTTATGTGTTTTCACAATCCAACTTGAAATCCATTATTGTTTCAGAACAATACAGCAATTGTGCCTGGCTGATCTTTGCCAGCTCAACAAGCTCCTAAGTTGACAATTTGCATATGTTAATATAATTAAGCACTAATTACATGAAACTTGTACATATTCACATGCACTTTCCCTGGGCGCTTCTCAGTTTGAACCTTGGCCAAGTCTTTAACCCTTTGAACGGATGCGGAGCAGCAAAGCTCTTGCCTTCTGGGTACAGCCCCAAGGCAGATGCAGAAAAGCTCTTCATTTATAAACACAAAGCTTAACCTGGCTCCTCATGTTGCTACCAACAGGCCAGAAAACATCCCTCTGTGTGCTGGGCTAGGAGAGAGGCGCTGGGGGCGGGGGGGAAGCCGGACTGGAAGTTCTTCAGAGACCCAGCTCTGGTAACCCTTTTTGCATCCGAAAACACCAATATTTAGGCACCTCACAGGTTACAAACACACGTTACGGCCATTGTCACAGGTTCCTCCGGACCCCAACCGTCCAGAACCAGCCTGGGTTCTGGCTCTCAGAGCCATCAACGTGGGAAGGAGAAAAAGGGAAAAAAAAAAAAAAAAAAGAGCAAGCAGTAACTAATGAGCTTTACATAAATATATGCAGAGGCAATTAAGCAGTGTTAATTACTATGACAGCAGTTAATTGAATATAATTAGATATTTTAAGCTACTGACTAAGGCATAGTTAAGATTAATTTTATTGAGATTAATTGTAAATAAGAATAGATTAACTCTGTGTTTTGACAGGCATAAAAAGTAGTTCTGCAAATTAACTAGGAGAGCAGAAACTAGCACAAAAATCATATATTATTTTAATGTCACACCTCAGAATCATCTGCTCAATAAACATGACTTTTCAAACCCAAACAGACAGGAATCTTGAAGAAAAACAAACAGCTTGCAGAGATTAAAGAGCCTTTTGTCCTTTTTCATGTGCATTTCTTTTAGCAGACTAAATTAAGCGAGTCTGGTGTACGTTTTTAGGAAGGAACATTTCACACTGAATGGAAAAAATGTTCTATCACATATGAAATTCATGCAGCTGTGCGGAACTTGGTCCAGATGGTCTAAGACTATAAAACAACACTAAATGATAGACAGTAGGGCCTTCCCAAGATTATGTGATAAAGTCACAACCTCGTATTTTGACCTAAATTTTCTGTCATGTATTGTTTCCTTCCAGATCAGATAGCTCCATTTTGATTCTTAACTCATCCTGCATATTCGATGGAAAGCTCTTAATAAACATTGCCGATAAGCGTCTGAGCAGAAATCATGAAATATTTACAGAACGCCCCTCAGGTTCGTTAAAGCAACGCCGAACCCCAAGTGCAGCACACGGTGCCCTGGCTCCCCTCTCAGCCCTCGCCTGCTCACCCCACCGAGCCCAAGGAGGGAGAAAATGCCCGGGTTGAAATAAAGGAAACCCAAACCACATCCTACCAGCAGATTAATTCATGCACGCTGTTTAAGAAAATTAACAACAAGGCTGAAGAATGCTGAACAAATCACTAATAAGAAAGGAGCTTCAATTGATTTTGAAATAAATCAATAGGTGATTAACACAATATTTTTAAAGCAGCAGAATGTATATATATTATATAAGCATAT
This sequence comes from Numenius arquata, assembly GCF_964106895.1. Lineage (NCBI taxonomy): Eukaryota > Metazoa > Chordata > Aves > Charadriiformes > Scolopacidae > Numenius > Numenius arquata. The sequence continues at coordinate 1,369,812 of NC_133579.1, forward strand.
ATATTATATTTTCAATACCTTTTTAGCTCTTAATCGAACAAGGGCTTTACAATAGTGAGCATGTCCCTATATTGACTATCAACTTCTATGGAATGCCTTTAGTCTTTTATAACGAAAATCCAAAAACGGTCTGTGAAACAAGGCTACGACAAGCCATTCTGCAGTGAAAGATTTTAAATCATCCAGCCT